>NW_005842626.1:716612-733916 GCF_000455745.1 Alligator sinensis | reverse complement strand
ACTGCCCCACACTGCATGGGGGACTGTGCACGAGCCCCCTGACCCCCCCCTGGCTCCTCTAGCCCCCCACAGGTGCCCCACCCATTCCAGCTCTGGCCCTTTAAAGAAAATCCCTGGTGCTCACTGGGTGCTGCCATGCGGGGGGGGGGGTGATCCCCCGCTGCCCTATGCTGCATGGGGGTGCTCTGCCACGAGACACCCAACCCGCCCCCTCATGGGTGCTGTGCCTGGGCCAGCTCCAGCCCTTTAAGAAAAAGAAACAAGAAAAGCCCCAGGACTCACTGCTCTTGCACTGGCCTCAGGGCTTCAAGGGACTCATGCAGAGCCCTCCACACAGTACAGGGCAGTGGTGGGGGCAGTGGGGATCACCCCCCTCCAGTAGGAACCGTGAGTCCAGGAGTTTTCTTGTTTGTTTGTGTTTTTTAAATGGCCAGAGCCACGGCAGGCGGGGCAGCAATGGGGGGGCTGGGACAGTGGGATGGCAGGGGGGGGGCTTGTGTAGAGCCCCCTACCCAGTGTGGGGCAGTGGGGGGCAGCAGGGATCCCTCCCCCCACCTGGCAGAACCTACTGAGTTGGGGCTTTTTTTTTTTTCAAAGTGATTTGGGATGGGCGGGGCAGCCATTGCCAGGCTGGGAAAGCGGGTGGAGGATGGGCCTAGCTGATTCGGAGATTCAGCCAAATCAATTTGGGTCAGTGATTCAAATCACCAAATCAAATCACTGTCCCCCCGAATCGGCTGAATCTGAATCTGAAGTGAATACTAGCCGCTTCAAACAGGCCTAGGTGACAGTATCTGCTGATAATATTAGGAAGTTCCTGCCCAAAGAGCTACTACTTTGAATGCACAAAGGAGCTTGTTCAGTGCTGCTAACTGCCATTTCAAGCAATTTCCATCTCTTGTGAGTAAATCTGCATTAGATGTCAGCTAGTGGCTGAGACAACAAGTTAAACACATAATGACTCATTTAAAGTTTAAGATGGCAATTTGAGCACTGGAAATTTGACGCTTATATAACACGCAGTGGAATCACAATTCTGAAGTGTCTTTTTTTCCTTAAAAACCATCATAAGTGGAGGTTTATTATTGCAAGAGTCCAGCTAAATGTTTTCACCTTGGTCTTGGGAATAGCTTCAGGGGCACTTCTCACTCTGCAGCTGCAGCAGGATAGTCACATAGTACATGCAGAGGAAAAGCAGGTGCTTTGGGAAAGGAAGTTGAGAAGAGAGCTGCAGCAAGAGTGAGTGCCTGGAGGGTTCTCATTCCCTGCTTGTGTAGATTGCTGGTACCTTCATCCTACTTTTTGTGTTCTGACAAGAATACTGAGCTTTTTTTGCTTTTTTTTTAAAGAAGATTGAGCTGTACTTTCAAGCCTACAAGGATAAAGCTTTTTGCTTTGGGAGCCACGATTTATTCTGATGCTACAGGAATATTTACTGCAGCCTTACGATTAATGAGCCTTTCCTGGACACAGAGCTCTTCACATAAGAATAACTTTGAGATGAATAATTTATATCAAATTTCTGTAGATCTAAAACTGCCTCTGACTAGGAGCAATTCCTGTAATCTGCATCCAAATAGACCCCTAGAGAAATCAAATTAAAAATGACCAATTGTTTAATACACAAGTAAGCTCAGTTTTAAGAGTGATTTTGCATGGGAGAGAGTCAGACTAATATTTTGTTTATTATATTAACCCATAAAATAAGGGCATTGTAAAATCACAAGCACAAGATTCCAAGGTCAGTTAATCAATTATAAGACATTCTAGAATTCAGACACAACAAGCAGCAGACACTGGGTGCATCAACACGTCACTGTATGGAGACATTGCTAGGGTACCATGCTTTAGTACTTCCTTTTGGAAGTACAGCATGGGCAGTTATTGCACTGTGCGCATGGCACACAATTAGATTTCACCACTATATCACCATAGCAGCATGCTATACTTGGGGAGTGGACTGCTCCAGTGACGTAGCTGCCAATCACACATAGACCCACAATTAGCACTACATCACTGCAGCGCACCGTACAGCAATGTAGTGTGTTGCTACATTGCCATAGGGTGACATGTAGATGTGCCCACTGTGTATAAAATGGCAAAACTAGAGCAAAGGGCAGATTTTTAAAGGCATTTAGTCACCTACCTACACTGGCACTCAGGCACCTAAGTTTAGTATTTATTTAACTACCAAGCATTACATGATTGACTAGAGGTAGAATAATAAAGAAATATGCGCACACATGAAATTTTATATATTGACAAGATGTGGAATGAAGCCAAAGAGCCAGACCCTACCATGCTTGTTAGCTGCCTAAGTGTGATCCTGTTCCATCATGTTCCAGTCCTAGAAGAATTGTTAATATAAAAAGTGGGTTTGTCCTCCTCTCCCCACTGCGTTTTTGTGACTGATTATTTTTAAGGTTAATGGTACATTACAAAAACAGATGGATTTTAACACACTCAAAACAAGGTGGATAGGATCATGTTCAGTCTACTTTGGTACTTAATAGGTGAAGTAGAATCTGACCCATCCTGAAGTAGTCCAACCTGTCACTTACAAAGATAATAGTCTTGCCTTTACAGAAATATATTGTATATATTATGCAATATATGTGCATTCATGATAAATATATGAATTCTCATGCATAGGATGAAGTACATATTCCATTAGCAGTCATGGGAGTAGCATGTTGTTTATATTTGCATGCATCAAGAGAAAACTATATTCTCTTTCATGGTATTATTTTCATGCACGCTACTTCCAGGAAGGCAAAGGGAGAAAGGTGGGGGTCTCACCACCTCTGAAACATACCCATTTATTTAGGGGCCTAACTTCAAGTACCTAGGTTCAAAAGTTGTGGTTTAGATCTCAGATAAACACAAGAGACAACATGAAACCAATATTCATTTGTGTGGGAGAATAATCTTTTATACAGCTTTTAAAATGGGTCATTTAACCACATACTGCTTCCTTCAAGCAGATTTTATTACAGTCACAGTTTCCAGCATTTGAGGCACTCTGCTTATTTCAATGTAAAGTAGAGGGACGTTTTCAAATTAAAAAGGAAGCCATGTGTCATTAATAAGAAGCTCATTGGCTTTGAATGTATGCCTTCATCCCTTACCACTTTAATGGAATTTCCTAAGTGAACCTTGGCCATATTTTGATCAAAGAGAAAAACATATCCCTTCATCTCAGAAAACTTTGGACAGTTAACTAGGGAATGCTTTTCCAAATTCCAACATCTTAATAAGATTCACCTTTTAGCATTGCCCTCTCTATAGCTATCTCTATAGAATTCAAAATGAGGTTATTATGGAGTGGGTGGACAATTGTGCTAGGCTTTTTTATTGAGACTTATTCTAGCACACGAAGCAGATTTTACAGGACAGCTTCAGAAATATGAAAATGAGTTTCAAGCATCTAATGTATTTGTCCCCCAGGAAAGGCTTGTTTCCTATTGCACATCTAATGTTTTGTCCATGATAACCCTATAGGTGCTAAACAAAAGTACTTCTGTAATGTCTTTAAGGAAACTAGTGCCCCACATAATAGGTCTGTAATCCTTTTTTTTCTTAATACACATCCGAAGGTCCCCCTTTTTAATTGCAACTCTTAACTTGTAGACAATCAATCTCCTATTCTAAATAATTGCTATACATTCTTACTATTTTCATGCAATGATATACCATTATGCTCCATAAAATATAGATTAAATGCAATTATGGTCCAATTTTAAAAGACTGGAACAAAGAATTGAATAATCTAGAAGACGGGTGGCCAACATGGGTGCCACAAATGGCATGGACAATGCCTGAGTGTGGGACATGAAAGATCAGGGAGGGAACAGGGAACACTGCAGCAGACAGAGCAGGGAGCAGAAAGCAAAATAGCAGATCAGGCCAGCAGCACAAAGAAGCGAGCAGAAAGCAGAGCAACAGATCCATCAGAAGAAGGGGATAGGGCAGAACTCAAGGAGGGTGTGGAGCTAATTTGTGGTACATCTGCAAAAAAAGGTTGGCCCTCACTGATCTAAAACAGGGTACTCAGCTTTCAGTGAGTGGACCAGATGCAACACTCGGAGCCATCACATCTGGCCTGTGGGGATCCCCATAAGTTGGAAAATTCAGTGGTAGAGCTAATACAGCCACCTTTGTTTCCTGCCAAATTCCCAAACCCCAAGCTCCATGCAGCCACTTGGACCCAGGCTATGCTCCCTTCTCCCTGTGTCTAAATCAGAGCCGGGCCATATCTCCTTCCCCACCATGGGGCTGTGTTGGGACCAGGCTGCCTCCTCCTTTTGCATGGCTGGATGGGGCCTTCTGCCCCCACCCTGGATGCTAGATCAGGACCACCAGCCAGATCTGGCCTGCAGATGAAATGCACACTGCCCATCCAGCCCACTGGGGAAAAAGGTTGAGTACTCCTGAGCTGGAACATCTCAAACTTGAGGCATTATTTTCTCAATAAATCTTACTTGTTCATATATATATAAAGCCTTCTTGAAGGTTAAAAATGAATTTGTTACTACTATTGCTACTAAATTGGCAACAATAAAAGGAGCATCTTTATAAATGGGTACTGTTCAGTTCTAATATGTTATTTTATATTTGTAAAACATTTGCTTATACAAAATTACCCCCTGGTGGCCGTGCATTCCCTGCCTGGCTCAGGTTCTACTGTAGGCCTCCCTTGTTCACTTGCCCATCATGCCTTGTTCTCACAAGAATTAGTTTAAAAGGAGGCTTCCTGTGGGCTGTTAGGGAGATCCTGAGTCCATACAAACCACTACTGGGCCCCTCCTCTGGGATCCCTTCACCTAGGCTCGGCCCTTATGCCTAATAAGCCCTTCTTGGCTCACCCATGTACCTGCAGAGAACTTGTAGCCTTAAGAGCACACTGTAGGGGCTCTGTTCCTCCCCTATACCATACCACAAGCCTCACAGGTGTTATCACTATGCTGTTCAGTTCACACACTTGGCCTCCTTGGGCCCTTGGACCCCCATGGTCCCACCTTCAGCCCTGACCCTGTCCCTGGGTCTGTAGACCCTCTGGTCCAACTGTCAGTCAAGCCCTGGCTCCTGAACCTCCAGGTCCCACACTCAGGTACTATCCCTGTCTTTGGACCTTCTTGGGTATCACTCTCTCTCAGCCCTGCTTTGTGTTCGAGGACCCTCTGATCACACACAGCCCTTTCTGGGCCTGGAGCTCATGAATCCCTGGGTCCCTGCTCTCTAAGCCATGAGTGGGCAAAATGGCAGTTCCAGTGGGCAGCCAGACTCCAATTCCCAGCAACCCCTCTCTGCATTGTTGCAGCTGGTTTCAATGGAGACCCTTGGAGGGGCAGGGCCATGACAGGGAAGAACCATGACAGCACAGGGTCGGGGTTTCAATGGAGACTGGCCCAAGCAGCTGTGACAGGGTGCATGGCTGGGCACGGAGCTGCTCCAGGGCTAGGGCCAGGATTTTGTGGTGGTGACAGCGTGGTCCAGAGTCTGTGTAGAGCTGCAATCCACTGCCTGCATGTCCTGCTGGGGCACAGCCACAATCTGCTGCCTGCATGCCCCTCCCTGAGGGCATGCAGGCAGCAGATTGAGGCTCTGCCCAAGCTCTGGACCATGCTGTCACCACTGCAAAATCCCAGCCCTAGCCCTGGAGCAGCTCCCCACCCATCCATGCACCCTGCCACCAGTGCTTGATCTGGTCTCTATGGAAGCCCGAGCCCGAGCCCTGCGCTATCACAGCCCTGTCCCTCCTGGGATCTCCATGGAAACCAGCCAAAAGCAATACGGGTAGGGGCTGCTGAGAAACAGAGTCTACTGCAGGCCAAATGTGGCTCATGGGCTGGACTTTGCTTGCCCCTGCTCTAAGCTCTCGCAATCCCTGCTGGGCCCCACACAGCCTCAGAGCTTCTTATCTCCCTGCTGGACAGCTGGCCCTCTAAGCAAGCCTTGCCTGCCCTTGCAGGGCTCTAAGCTAAACTGCTAATACAACTTAATAATAAGCACCTGCCTTCTGGCAGGCACTCAAGCCTTCTGTAGGTTTAACATAAAGCAAAGCCACCTCTCTCTATAACTAAGCCTTTCTCTGCCCCAGGTACCTTCCCTTGTTCCCTGCATTGCAGAGTGGCTTTCTTCCAGTATTCAGGAGCCCTGCTACTAGAAGCGTCTCACTTCATGGCTCCCATGGCTAGACTGCCTGGCTCAGGGCTTCTATAGCTCCAGCACAGCCTGTTGCTGGCCAGGTGAGTTCTTAATTATTCCCCTTTACCACCTACAAGCAGCCTCTCAGGCTGGTTGCCCCCTTAAAGGAGCAGGTACATCCCAGTACACTGCTACACCTAGTTACAGGATACTTACTTTTTCCAAGTGAGTAATGAAAGTGGAGGAACACCACACATGGAGAGCAATGACATCAAGACCCTCATTCCAGTACAGTTCTAATGACTACTTGGCCTCTTGCAGGTTGAAAATCAGGACTGGCTCCAGAAAAAAAAGGGGGAAGTGCTTTTGACCTTTGTGCCTGTGCAGGAGTTGTGGGGATTGGGGGGAGGGTTACTGATTCAGTTCTAGTTATTGCTCTGGGAAACATTTACAAATAACTGAAAGCTGCAGAAATTTACAACAACAAAACTTTTAGAAATACCTAAATATTTGTGTTAACAGTTATGGACTCTGGGCAGGGAGCCCAGGACCTGGGAAGAAACCCATAATCCAGGCACAAGATTTAGAATGACTGCTAAGAAAGGCTGGGGTCCTAATCTGTGGATCCTTGACCAAGCCTCCACAGCTAGAATAAAAGGGGGCAGGGTGTGGTTTATCTCCACCATAGACATGGCCACAGGGTATTGGCAAATAACCCTGGAAGCAAACTACTAGGAGAAGATCACATCCACCACCCCCTAGGGACTTTATGAGTTTGTTCAAATGCCATTGGAATTGCACGGAGTGGCAGCAACATTCCAGTGCTTGATAGCTAAGGTGTTGGCATCTCATCAGGGATACACTGCTGCATATTATACTGACAACATGGTGGTGTACTCAGGGACCTGGGAAGAACACCTATAACATCTGACAGCAGTATTAGAAGAACTGTGAGCCACAAACCTGACCACCAGCCAAAAGAAATGCACATTGAGACAGGAAGACAACCAGTATTTAGGCTTACGAACAGGGGGAAAAAATACAACCTTTGATAGTTAAGGTGTGAGCCATACAGGATTATAACCCACCATGAACAAAAACAAAATGCGGTCCTTCCTGGGGCTATCTAACTACTAGTGCTGCCAAGTACCCCAGTTTTCAGACATAACACCTCCACTGTCCAAGCTAACCAAAGGCATGACCCTGAATCAGATTATCTGGACAGTGGAAGCCAAGACAGTCTTCCAGCAGGTCAAGAAGGCAGTACATATGCAGCCTGTGGTGCACACGATGGACTTTTCAAAACCTTCCTGGTGTAGACAGACATGTCAGATGTGGCCCTAGGTTTTGTGTTTTCTCAGTTGGGGGACAATGGGGAACACCCATGGCATATATTAGCAGAACACTGCAACCCTGGGAGCAGGGGAATACCACCATAGAAAAGGAATGTTTGGCCCTGAAATGGGTGTCGTGGAAACACACGCAGCATACTTTTGGGTCAGGTCAGCAGAAGCTTTTATTCAAAAGAAACTACAGCTGTAGGGGGGATTCCAAAGTGACATGGATTTCCCAAGCACTTGGAAGGGGTCCCCCCCCAAGAGCAAAATCAGGAGGCTTATATACTTTTTAACAGTTGCTTACAACTCACGTGATCATATAGTGAAATTAGCATGAAAAGCGGCTATAATATTACTTCATTATTTCTTTGCTGTAATCAGGATGGGAACTAACGGGGGAGGCGAGGTTAGTTCACAAACCTCCTTCTTGCACCTGGAAATCAGATTTGTACATACTTTTTTGCTATCTTCAAGGCCGCGGTGAGCGAAGCAGTTGCAGAGGAGTTACAAAGAACAAACACTCTCTCTTATCTGTTCTACTATACAGAGCCAGCAATTCTCCACAAAGCGGTTATGTCATCTTATAACTAAAATAATCAAAGTTTAAGGCATATATTTTTTCTGATTCCACATGGGCCATTAATAGCTTCTGCTATTATTTGATGGGACATAAGTTTACAGTAATAACAGACCACACACCACTTCAGTGGCTAAAAAAGGCCAAATTAGATAACTTCCAGTTGTTACGATGGAGTTAAGTGTTGCAAGGTTTTGATTTTTCTGTAAAGTATCACTTGGGATGACAGCACTGCAATGCAGACTTCTTGGAAAAGATCAAGGAAGAAAAACCACCAGCCCTGTGGACACCTGAGCCAAGAATTGGGGGGGAGGAGGTGGAATGTGTGTAACAGGGACAAGCCCTATTACTGAGGGAAGAAGCACATCTGAGCCATGTCTCCCCCCACCCCCAAAACAGATGCAACTGTGCCACGGCCACATGGACCAGCCAAAATCCCATGCGATGGGTGCAGCTGTGATGAGCAGCCCTTGTGGGGAAGTTTCCCCAGCTGTGGGCAATTGGAAGCCCAGCTGCCCATGCAAGGCAGAAGGGCCCACCCCTGCCAGAGGGGGGAGTTGAGAGCTGCAGTGGTGGGGCTCTACAGGGGTGAGAAGCAGGGGTGAGAAGCAGGTGGCCGCTGCCAGGGATGTACAGCTGGCATGATCATTGGGCAGACTTTCCTCACCTGGCAGAAGCCATGCTGCCAACCCACACCCAGATCAGGGATTCTGGGGACACAGGGACAGGGAACAAACAGTGAAGACCATGAATGGCCAGCACAAAGATAAGTGCAAACTTTTTCATTTATTATTATTAGTGATTTGTGTTAACAGTTATGGACTCTGGGCATCTGTTATGATGAGTTATGGACTCTGTTTCATTTCAATGCTGTTTTGACTTGTTTCAAACTCAAAACAGCAAAATCAAAACAAAATGAAAGGCTTCAAAACAGGCTTGAAATGAAATGAGGGCAATTGAAATGTTTCAAAAGTTTCAAAATGTTTCAAGTTTCAAAGTTGGGCTTGCTTGCAGATAAAGATAAACTAAGGAGAGGGAGGGGGAAAAGGGGGTGGAAGGACTGTCCTGGTATTGACATGTGTAGCTGGCTAGTGACTGTGGTACTTCCCTGAGGTCCCTTCCAATCCCAGTGCTCTGGGGGAAGGATGGAAAAACTGTATAAAAAGCATTCTTTGAACTGAGCTTTCTCTGTGCCTTCACACTTACAAATGCCACAAGTTTTGCTCTGAATAGCTTGAGGTGCAGTTTCCCAGAAATCCCTGACCTATCTTCTTGAAACCTAGCAGGCTTCATGGCCTCAGCAGGGGCTACCATCCCTGCTGTTTTCATCCTGATGCGCCTTAGCACGTGACACGAGTTTTGCTTTCAAGATTTGAGGCACCGTTTCCCAGAAACCCCAGCACCTATCCCCTTGAAACTTGTCAGGCTTCATGGCCTCAGAAGAGGCTATGATCTCTGCAATTTTCATCTGAATCAGGCAAGAAATGACAACGTTACAGGCAGTTTAGTGTTTCCCCATTATAGCCTATGGGCGAAACATCGAAACAGCATTCAAACAACAAAGTTGCTTCAATGAAACAAAATGGAACAGTGCCTTCAAAATTAAACAAATCTTGAAACAAAACACTTTTCTGTCAAAACAGAGAAACAGAAGTCAAAACAAAATGGTGCTGTTTCACCCAGCCCTGCTGGCTAAGTTTGCTGATGACACCAAACTATGCCTCCTGATATCTAGCCTGAATCTACTCTCCATCAACTTATGGCCGTTATTCCTTGTTACTCCCAGTAATGCTCAGGGGAACAGGGACTCTCCCATCACCTGCTGGTCTCCCTTGATCAGTTTATAGATGGCCACCAGATCCCCTCTCAGCCTTCTCTTGTGGAGGCTGAACAGGTTCAGGTCTCATAGCCTCTCCTTGTAGGGCCTGCCCTGCTGCCCCCTGATCATGCAAGTGGCCCTCCTCTGGACCCTCTCCATGTTGTCCACATCCCTCCTGAAGTGTAGCACCCAGAACTGGATGCAGTACTCCAACAGCGGCCTAACCAATATCATATAGAGGGAAAGGATCACCTCCTTGGACCTGCTTATGATGCATCTGTGGATGCATGACAAGGTGCGGTTAGCCTTCCTGATTGCATCCCCACATTGGCTGCCCATGTTCATCTTGGAATCTATGACTCCAAGATCCTTTTCTGCCTCTATGCTGATAAGAAAGGAGTTCCCAGCCTGTAGGTATGCTGCTGGTTCTTTCTCCCTAGGTGCAGTACCCTGCACTTGTCAGTATTGAATCCCATCTTATTCTCATCCGCCCACCCCTGTAACCTGTCCAGATCCAATTGAAGCCTGTCCCTCCCTTCTAGCATGCCCACTTCTCCCCACATCTTAGTGTCATTTGCGAATTTGAACAAGGTTCTTTTCACCCCCTCATCCAAGTCACTGATGAAGATATTGAACAGCGCGGGCCCAAGGACTGAGTCTTGGGGGACCCCAGTGTTCACATCACTCCAGGTCGAAAATGACCCATCCACCACCACTCTCTGGGTGCGGCCCTCCAGCCAATTGGTGACCCATCTGATTGTGTAGGCATTGACACCACAATCTCCTAATTTTTTAACGAGAATGGGGTGAGAGACAGTGAGACTAGGGTGAGAGACAGTGAGGTCATAATTGACCACAAGATGAACATGAGCCACCAATGCAATGCTGCAGCTGGCAAAGCAAACAAAACTCTGGCTGCATCTTCTGATGCATCTCAAACAAGACCCGGAAAGTCATCCTTCCACTTTCCTCGTCCCAGGTGAGACCACAACTGGAATACTGTGTCCCGTTCTGGGCTCCACAATTCAGAAAGGATGTGGAGAAGCTCAAGAGAGTCCAGAGGAGAGCCATATGAATGATTAGAGGACAAGAGAGCAGGCCTTATGAGGAGAGGCTGAGAGACATGGGACGCTTCAGCCTGGAAAAGCATAAGCTCAGGGGTGACTTGGTGGTGGCCTATAAGTATATAAGGGGTGTACACCAGGAACTGGGAGAACATCTGTTCCCCAGGGCACCCCATGGGAAAATTAGGTCCAATGGTAACAAACTCTTGGAAGACTGTTTTAGGCTGGACATAAGGAAAAACTTCTTTACTGTCCAAGTCCCCAGGACCTGGAATAGACTCCCATCATAGGTGGTGCAGGCACCTACTCCGGAGTCCTTTAAGAAACACTTGGATGCCTATCTTGCTGGGATCATTTGACCCCTGCTGACTGACTGCCCTTTGGGAAGGGGGCTGGACCCGATGATCTTGTGAGGTCCCTTCTAGCCCTAATGTCTATTAAATCTATTAAATCCATTATTAAAGGAGGAAAGACCAACAACCCTGAATTACAAGATGATGTCTTTATAGGGACCATCAAATGGGAAAGGACCTTTTTCAACTCCTGTTTCAACAAACCCATAGATTTGTAATCAGAACAATACAGGAGTTATCACATTGGGGGATACTTATATATTTTAAGTTCAGGACAGTCAGCCTAAAATATATAAAGCAGAGGCAATGCTATCAATCAAGCCACCTCAGCAAATGCCAGACAAATGGCAACTATGCCCCCTCCTTCCACTCCCTAATTCAGGACAATCCAATGTTTTCCTGACAAAATGTACCTCTTTTGCCTATTATCTCCCAGCAATCACCTCTAGATATTCTTCACCCATCCTTGTGAAGAAACCTCCTCATGGTGTTCCAAAATTCTTCATTAACAGTTGTGTTTTCCATTCTGGCCCTTCCACCTACAAAAAACAGCTACTTTACTAATACTCTGATCTTGATAGATATAACCTCATATACTGTACAGGTACTGCTCATTTGATTTCGTCCTGGTTAATGTTTCGTTATTACATCGCTGATCTATTAGAGACCATACTCATTTGAAGTCATGCAATGTTCAATTATAATGTTGTTTGGCTGCTGGAAAAATGGAGTAAACCACAGATTTCACCCTTTACCAGAGGCAAATGTAGATTTCTCATTTTACAAGTGTGACGGGCTAGCTGGCAGTGACTTAGCCCAGGGGTTTTGAAAGGGCAAAAGATGATTGCAGGACTTGGGATTCCCTTTCCTCACCAATCAGACCCCAGACACTCATCCTCCATGTGCCCTGATTGGCCCCTTGGGTCACCTGGAGGGGGATAAAAGGGGCAGCGTGGCTGAGTCAGGGGAGAGACCAGCAAGGGACCACAAGGAAAGAGCTTCAAAGAGCTGGCAAGAGCTGGGCCAGCGGGGCGGGAGCAGTTGCCCCAGAAAAGCCTGAAGGAGTGGGACCTGCAGGCAGCAGTTGGACCCTCAACAGCATGGGGTGCGGCCAACAGGAGAGGCTCCCACTGGGCTCTAGGATCGCCTATGAGAGGCTGTGGCCAGCAGGAGAGGCTCCACAGCTCCAGCAAGGAACTGAGCAGTGGCCTGAGAGGTTCCTAGCCCTGCTTCCAGCTCCTCCAATAAGAGGCTAGGCAGCTCAACATGAGGCGGGGCTCCAGGAAGGTCAAGACCCTTGGCAGGCTGAAACAGCGCTAACATTAGTGGCTTTGTGGCAGAGTTTCTGCCTACCATGTGAGAGATCCAATTTCAATTCCCAAGTGGGGTAACTTGAGGTGAGTGAGCTAACAGGGAGAAAAACTTGCAGTAGAAAGGGGCCATTGTGTTTTCCCCCTTTCTCCCCCTCCAGGTACCTAGGCCCTATATTCCTTGTCATTTGACATTTTGTATTTTGTGCCTTTTATATTTCACCAACCAGTATTGTTTGTTCTGCTGTTTGTGTTTTACATTTTGGTTAACCCTGTCTTTTGTCAACTGGATGAATATGTTTATGATTGTAAATGTCTAACCTTTGTTGAATCCTGCCCCCTCGGGGCATGGTAGTGTCCCCTATACCCCCTGGTTTATACTGGTTATGTTCCTAGTATTGTGCTCTTATTAAAAGGTATATGGTTAAGTCCCCATTGGTGGTCTTGCTCTGCTCTAGAGGGGGAGGAGAGTCCCTATACTTCCCACAGTGCTTGTGCACCTGCTTTGATCCCTTCAGTTGGAGAGGGGGTATCTCTTGGAGTACCACCCGGGTTACACAAGAGAAACCCATGGATTTTTCCATTTTGCAGTGAGATCCCTGCAAGCTGGTAGAGTTCCTGGTCTGAGAAGCTGCTCACCACTGTTCCCTGCCTCCCTGCTTCTCTCCCCCCATGACCCAGCATGGCAGAGAGCAAAGGAGCCACGTGGGGATCTCCTCACCACTGCTCACCCTGTGCTGCCCTGGCCTCCTGTGTGCAGGGCTGCAGTAAGGGCAGCAGTGCAGGGCTGCCCCCCTCAAAGCAGTGACAGGCACAGGGGGCAAATTAAGAGGTTGTGACTTGGATGATTACACAGTACAGTGGGTGGCAAATTGGCTAGAGGGTCGTACCCAGAGAGTGGTGGTGGATGGGTCAGTATTGACCTCTAAGGGCGTGGGCAGTGGGGTCCCACAGGGCTCAGTCCTTGGACTGATACTCTTCAATGTCTTCATCAGTGACTTGGACAAGGGAGTGAAGTGTACTCCTTCCAAGGTTGCGGATGATACAAAACTGTGGGGAGAAGTGGACACGCTGGAGGGCAGGGAACAACTACAGGCAGACCTGGACAGGTTGGACAAATGGGCAATAAGCAATAGAATGCAATTCAACAAGAAGAAATGCAAAGTGTTACACCTAGGGAGGAAAAATGTCCAGTACACCTACTGCCTAGGAAATGACCTGCTCGGTAGCACGGAAGTGGAAAGGGATCTTGGAGTCCTAGTGGACTCCAAGATGAACATGAGTCATCAGTGTGACAAAGTCATCAGCAAAGCTAACTGCACTTTATCATGCATCAGCAGATACACGACAAACAGCACCAAGAAGGTGATACTTCCCCTCTATCGGGCACTGGTCAGACCGCAGTTGGAATACTGCATGCAGTTTTGGGTGCCACACTTCAAAAGGGATGTGGATAACCTGGAGAGGGTCCAGAGAAGGGCCACTCATATGGTTAAGGACTTGCAGGCCAAGCCCTACAAGAAGAGACTAGGGCACCTGGACCTCTTCAGCCTCCGCAAAAGAAGGTCGAGAGGTGACCTTGTGGCTGCCTATAAATTCATCATGGGGGGGCAGAAGGGAATTGGTGAGGCTCTACTCACTAAGGCACCCCTGGGGATTACAAGAAATAATGGTCATAAGCTAGCAGAGAGCAGATTTAGACTAGACATTAGGAAGACCTGCTTATGTAGTGGGTCGGACTCGATGATCTATTGAGGTCCCTTCTGGCCCTAACATCTATGAATCTATGAATCTAACCCCCACCCCCACCCCCCCATTTACATTAATTCTTATGGGGAAATTGGATTCGCTTAACATAGTTTCACTTAAAGTCACATTTTTCAAGAATGTAACTATGATGTTAAGCGAGGAGTAGACTTATCATGATTTACTGTGTCATTCAGAGCCCTGACAACCTGCCAGGAGCCAGACCTGTAAATGTATTGCCATGCATATTAAATTGTTTATGCTATCATTAATCAGTACCTAGAGATTTAATACTTTAAATGCTATTGTGTGATGGGCTAGCCAGTAGTGATTTGGATCAGGGGATTTTGAAAGAGTAAAAATGATTGGAGGGCTTGGGATTCCCTTTCCTCACCAATCAGGCCCCAGAGAGGGGGGAGGGCTCCCCCCTCGCATGGCCCAGGTAGAGAAACCAGAGCTGAATTAAGACTCACCTTCTATGTCCCCCTGATTGGCCCCTCCGACCACCTGGAGGGGGATAAAAGGGGCAATGCAGCTGACTCGGGGGGAGAGACTGGTGAGGGATGATGAAGAAGGAGCTTGAAAGAGCTAGCAAGAGCTGGGCCAGCAGGGCAGGAGCAGTTGCCCCAGAAGAGCACGTGGGAGCATGACCTGCAGGTGGTGGTTGAGCTCTTGGCAGCATGGTGTGCAGCCAGCAGGAGAGGCTCCCCACTGGGCTCCTGGATCCCCAGTGAGAGGCTGGGCAGTGCTGTGTGCAGCTGACCCAAGAGGCTCACAGGTCAGCTTCCAGTTTCTCCAGTAAGAAGCAGGGTAGCTCAGTGTTAGGCATGGGGCTCCCAGAAGGTCAAAAGCCCTAGTGGCCTAGAGCATTCCCATATACACACTTGGGGTTGTGTATTATGTGGGGGGGGGCGGGCAAGATGGTTCCTGTTGTTTTGGCCATGTGCTCAGCACATGGAAAGCTGGGGCCTGTATCTGGGCAAAATATGTAAAACTGTCTGGCTTCATTGGCCAGAGGAAGCAGGCAAATTGGCCAGAGGAAGCAGGCAAATTTGCCTCCAGGCAAATAGAGTGAGAGAGAGGCTGGTGGTGACACTCCCTAATTGGATAAGGCTTGACTGATATCACACCAGGTATATAAGAAGAAATCAGCTAAGGTTTTTCTCTCTCTCTCCCAGGGCTGCTGAGAGTGGCACAGCTGAATTGGGAGCCATGAAACCTGTTCACTGGAGAGGATGGGAAAGCTTTAGGTATAGGAAGAGAAATTCTGTCTCAGAGTTTGAGACTCCTATTTCCTCCCTCTTTAACCCCCCACCCTTTTTGCCCCCCTGAGTTGGGGTGTTGATCCCTAGAACAAACTGATCAGGAATGGAGTCCTGGCAGTTCTGCTGGCAGTTTTGGCCACACAGGCCTTGAGTGAAATAATACCATGTGGCATTAATCCCTGGAGCAGACTGATGAGGAATGAGTCCTGGCAGTTACTGACTCCCTGTGTTTGGGAATTGTAGTGTCTCAGCATTGTGGTATAACTGAAAATCAATGTCGAGGCTTCAGTCATAGGCCTGGGCCCTTTTTGCTGTTTCATAGCTATTGCATTTCAGCCTTGCTGTATAACTGGCTAAAGTCATATGTTTGGCTGGCAGATATGGGCCAGGGTGAAACCTGGCATGGTTTGAGCCAGGGTGAGACCTGGAATTTCTGGTTGTTTATCCAGGCCTCACTGCAGTATAGGCCTGACCAGAATTTGCTACCCTGTCCAAGCCCAGTGAGATAGGTCTGGACCTCCTTTTGTCCCTTTTGCAGTGTATGTCCCAACCAAGTGGTGAGGTTAGGTGCTAGTTTAGTTCAGACCCAAGCCAAGATAGGCCTGAACTTGCCTTCGAGTTCTTTTGTAGTTTTCTGCCCAGCAGAGCTGGGATTGGGACTAGGGATTTTGGGGTGTGGTATGCTGACAAAAACCACAGTTACCCCCTCAAAGCCACCATGCAGAAGTGGAGATTCCAGAGTTTGTATCCATTGCTCCTGGTCTTCCTCAGGGGTGCCCCAGTGAACAGCTGTTCACCGAGTTCTTGATGTACTCCCCTGATGTAGTAGTAAGCCACTACTAAATCCCCTCTCAGCCTTCTCTTCTTTAGGCTAAAGAGGCCCAAGTCCCTCAGCCTCTCCTTGTATAGCTTGTCTTGCAAGTCCGTGATTATATGGGTGTGTGGCAGGGCATTGTTGGGGCCTGCCACTTTAAGGGCTGGAGCAGGCAGCAGCCAGGTTCTTGAGTACGGCGACCATTTTGAGACCCAGGATATATATAGGGTGAAGCAGCAGTTTGTGGCTGGCAGCTATGACAGAGACATCAACCAGCAGAGCTGAGGCTCAGAAACAGCTTGGAGGTAAGGGCAAGAGCTTATGGGGATGGTTTGGAGGCTCCTGGTCCTATGCATGACCTAAAACTGCACCCTACTGGGGACGGGTGACCTGGTGGGGCTCCTGGTGGTGTGGGACCACCCCCAGGAAGTGCCAGGCCAGTTGCCACCCATGAAAGGCAGGTCAGGGTGCCTTAATAACCCCATCCCCCACAACCAGGTGGGTAACCTCGTCATAGAGTCCAAGGAGGTGGACCCATATAAGACAGTGTGGGCTAGTTGCTCAGAAGCCTGACTTGAGGCACCCTTGACTGGTCAATGCTGGGGCCGGGACCAGAAGGGTCAAAAGGGCCAGGGGCCCACTGCAAGAGATGCCCAGAGCTGGGGGCCTGGGATTCCAACTGGCCTTTGAGGTGAGACCAGGGCCTGTGTGGCCAAAGGTCCCAAGGGGGCCACACCTGAGAGGGAGAAGAGTGCAGGGAGCTAAGCAGCCCAGAATAAGGGGGAGTAAGTCACCTGATGGGAAGGGATCTAGTTGGGATCCAGATTAAAGGGCCCAGTGTGGGGTTGGGGTGTGGGGCCAGAAATTTTAAG
>NW_005842626.1:680714-716556 GCF_000455745.1 Alligator sinensis | reverse complement strand
TGTAGGGAAGGTTCAGAGCTGCAGGTAGAGCCCCTGGCATCAGGGCAGGAAATGGGCAGCCTCCCACCTGGGTAATATCTTAATCATTTTCCATGAAGGTGTGGCAGGAGAGAGAGGCAGGTGGTTAGCCAAGAAACAGATGGGTGAGCCAACTTCTAACTGGCCCGAGGAGGGCCCCCTGTTACAGGGTGGCTCTTCTCTAGACCCTCAAGTTTTTCCACATCCTTGTTGAAGTGCAGTTCCCAGAACTGGACGCAGTACTCCAGCTGTGGTCTCACCAGTGCAGAGTATAGTGGGAGTATCACCTCCTTAGTTTTGCATGGGTTGCAACTGTTAATGCATGCCAAAGAGTTGTTTGCCCTGCTGGCCACAGCATCGCACTGCAAGCTCATGTTCATGCAATGGTCGATCACTACCCCTATGTCCCTTTTGGCCATGGTGCAAGTCAAATTGTCACCACCGAGCCTGTAGGTATGTTGGTTTGACCCCAGATGGAGCACCTTACACTTCTGAGTATTGAACTTCATCTGGTTCCGGTCTGCCCAACTCTCCAGCCTGTCCAGGTCCACCTGTATCTGCAACCTATCTTCTGGCATGACCATGCTCCCCCATGGGACTCTCTGATATGGGCCCCCCTCTCCAGCCCATTACTGAAGGGTAGGTATGGGGTGCAGGCCCTGGAACATTGTTTGGGAGCCCCAAGTCCTAGACTGAATAGGTATGGATGGAGTCTCCCCCAAGAGGGTGCCACCTATCAACTTTGCTTTATAGTTAATAATGTTTTAGAATTATATTTAGTGTTGTCTTTTTATTTTATTTTCTGTAATAAATTTGGGTTTTGTGTTTACACTGCTTGTGAGGAGGGGAGGCTTGTTTATATGAGATGACCCCAGCAAATTTAGAGTTACCAGATTTCTAGGTGGGGGCTCAATCCACTGGTATAATTTATGAGGTACCCCAAAATGTGAACCCAGCCTTCTTTGCTGCTGACCAGTGCCCAGCAGGAGGGTTATGTTATATTCTGAGTAATTTGCTGTTTGCCATTATTTAGTGCACTAATTTATGTAAACAAATTTTAAAATGCAATGAGTCCTTTACTGCACATTCCAACCCAAATAGAACCATAAAATAGTAGGGTTGGAAGGAACTTCAGGAGGTCATCTAGTCCAACCCATATAACTAATGGCATTTAAACTCACTACAAGGGAACCACTTATTGATCACAATCATTTTTAAGGAGCTATTTTATCAGCAATAAATCTATTTCTATTTATGTGATAGAATAGTAGTTTCCCCCTGTTGCACTCCCTCACTTATAAGCCATTTTAAACAAAACGCAGCATTGCAAAAAAAACTTGTTATGAATAATTAAATTATATACCTAAACACTATGTAAAATGAACATTATACTATACAGTACTTGAATCTTCAATCAGCACTCCAAATGGAAGGGGGTTTTATAGGAACTGTGATAAAACTGGCCATAGAAAGTAAGATTCTTCTCTGTGTGCGCTGTATATTCCAGTGTATGGAATAAAATAAAGAGACATAAAAGTAAATGAGGTAGAATATCTCATTTGCAAGAGAATTTAAATAAATATGACGCTTTTAAAGCATAGTGGAAAATAATTTATCAGTATCACACTGCTGTGCTTAGTTACCTAAGAGAAAGAATCAGTCACAAAAGTGAGGGTAGTTGAGTTTTAGCTAAAAGATTTAATACAATAAAGGAAACATTTTGAGCTATAAGCATCAGATACAAGTTATAAATCAGGGTATAAGTATTATGCCATCAGGCAAAAGGATTACAGCCTGCTCCTTCTGGACAGTTTGTCAGGATACAATAATCCTAGAATGCCAACAGGAAACCAGATGGTCATCAAAGCCTCTGTCCCCATTTTTCAACAGAATGATAGGCTGATGGGGAAACTGATCAAGAACCTTGGATGAGGATTGCTTTTTTTTTTTTGTTACTACAGGCATTACAGGAAAGCAAAACAATGTTGAAAGATTAAAACAATGTTGGAATTCAATAAACTTATTTTTATATATTTTCATAATTCACTGTAGAAATCAAAGGGAAGCAGAAAAGTAAAAGGCAATTAATCAAGGAACTCTTACATATGTAATTAAACACTATATTATTAAATGAAAAAATCAATTGAAATGTGGAAGTCATGCCTGATTTCAGTAGGCATTGTCTGACCATTTCAAGTGATTAAAGGAGTTTTCTCACAGTGTGAGTGGCATTTGGCATTGACCCAATGGTGAATTCCATAAAAAGGCAGAGGAACTTTTATTTAAATTTTTTTTTAAATGAGAGCAACCCTAGCAAAAATGATCTCCTATACTCCATAGCATAATATATGCTGCTTGTTGCTGTTCAGTAGTACCATTTCCCCTCAGATACACCTGAAGTTCATATTAAGTTTTCTAACATCTCCAAGGGAGAGGGCAGGAAAAAACAGGGCAGAAGAGCTGCAGATGAGATTGAAGACCCATGATGGGATCAGGTCTTGGGTAGCCTGAACAGAAAATTTCAACTCTGAGAGATGAGAAAAGACTCTGCACAACAGGGGGTTGAACAAAGATGACCTTTATATGCACCTTAACTGAACTTTGGGGCAGAACAATTTTGGGGGTATAGAGTATCTGTGGCAGAGCACCAATGGGGTGCTCACTACTTAAGAGCTGTTGCAGGCTCTGAGTGAGCCTGCTTTGTGAGCAGCAGGGAAAGCCTCCCTCAGAAACCATTTTAAGGGGGAAGGTGGGTGGCAAAGCACCTTTGGTGCCTGCCACTTTAAGGAGGAGAGCAGACAGGTGCAGGCCAACCCTAATGAGGCAGCCATTTTAAGATCCTGACTCAGGGCTGGAGTGCTAGCAGCCTAGGAGACAACATCTGGCTGAGCTGCTGCTGGAACATCTTGGAGGTAAGGCAGGAGCTATGGGCATGGCAGGAGGCTCCTGCTCCTGGACATGACTTGAAACTGCTTCATGCTGGAGATGGGTGGCCTGGTGGGGCTGGCCATGGTGGGACAGTCCCCCAGAAATGCCAAGCCAGTTACCTCCCTGATGAAAGGTGAGTAGGGGAGCCTGAAAACCCAGGCTCCCATCACCCAGTGGGTTAACAAGATTGAAGGGGAGTAGGGCCAGGCATGCCTACCAAGAGGTACCTGAATTCAGAGTGGTAGTGGGGCCAGGCACACCCATGAGCGAGACACCTGAGCCCATAGGGGTGTAATATCCCAGACGGTAGTGGAGGCAGGCATGCCTAACAAGAGGCACCTGAGCCCATGGGGTGTAAAACCATGGAGCCCCAGTGAAAGCAGGCGAGTGTGTTGAGCCCCAGTGAGAGCGGGCAGATGTGTTGAGCCCCAATGAGAGTGGGCAAGTGTGAGAGAGTCCCAAGTAAGTCTTCAGATGCCTGAGGCTGCAAGTAGGCCAGAGGCCAAGTGAGGCATCATAGAGGGAGCTTCAAGTAGAAGGGGCGAGTCATTGGCCCCAGTTGGAAAACTGGTGGGCTGTGTTACCCAGTGAGGGGCCAAGGGTGGAGTTAGTCCACTGTTTGGCTAATTGCTCAGCCACCATGCAGATGAGGGTTGCGGGAGAGGCCCAAAAGGCTGTGCCATGGCCAGCCAAGGAGTGAAAGGACAAGCCTGATGGCCCATGTGGTTGCTCAAGGGAGCAGGGTGGGGTGAATGAGGCCCAGTAAAGGGCAAGAGTCTAAGAGACCTTGTGAGAGCAGGCAGAATGGTACAGGCCCCAGTGAGAGAGGGGCAGTATTGTGAGGCCCAGACAGGGCAGTGTGAGAGAGGCCTAACAGTGCACTGAGTTGGGCCTGGCCACAGGCTGGAGCATAGCACAACTCACAGATATCATCTATGAGGCATGCAACACGATAAGGGAAGGTTGGAGTCATGTGTGTACTGCCCTTTGACATCAGTGTGCTCGAAGGGCAGCCTCCCAACTAATTAACATCTTAATTATTTAACAACAAGGCGTGGCAGGAAAGTAAGGCAAGCAGCTTGCCCAAAGACAGGTGGGCAGGCTGGCACTGTAACTGGGCCTGGAAGTTAACCCCCTGTCACAGTATCCTAGGCAGTCCTCAACTTATGTTTCAAGTTACAATGTTTTGTACTTAGAATGTTTATAAATTGACACCCCATTTCAACTTTATGACATCAGTTTCAACTTTACAACGTTTGATCTGATGCAACGCCATCAAGCAAAGAGGTTTACTGCATCACCCATCCCTTTGGAGAACATCTGTCCAAACTTCCTTAGACACTTTCTTTAAGAAAGCAGACAATACTCCAGAAAAACCTGCAGCCAAGACTCCTGAGGAGACCCCAGCCAAGAACCCTCTCAAAAGTCCAACCAAGAGCCCTTCAAAAAGTCCAGCAAAGTCACCTCAAAGAAGTCCTTCCAAATCAATATGATTGCTATTTACAATATAAATACATTAATGTAGCTGTATTACTCAATTATAATTGATCAAGTACAAAATTCTGGGTTATTTTTGGTGAAAATAGGGTATTGGGCCTTGGTTCAGGAACCAATCCCCCATTTATAACATTGTTTCCTATGGGAAAATCAGTTCTGAGTCACAATGTTTTGACCTAAGATGCGGTTTTCAGGAACCAATTGTGTCATAAGTCTGAGGACTGCCTGTACTCAAAATAGTCCAAGAATACAGATATGGGTGTCTCATTGAATCAGGAATGCACTGGGCTGCTAATCTATTACACCTGTTAGACTTGCAGAGGTCTACCATGCTGGAGGTTTCCAGGTCACATCATGACTCCACCAGCTTATCCACCACCTTTGGGACAAAGAGGACATCCCCAGGGATCTCAAGAATGTGACCATCATGACCTTCTACAAGAATGAGGACAAATCTGGCTGTGGGAACTACAGGGGGATTTCCCTCCTGTCCACTGAGGGTGAGATCCTGGCCTGCATCCTCCTGAATTGCCTTCGCCCCATCAGTGAGGAGATACTTCCAGAAACCCAGTACAGCTTCTGACCATCCCAGGGCACTGCAGACATGGTTTTCATTGCCAGGAAGATCTAAGAAAAATGTCTGGAGCAAAATCAAGAACTATTCCTGGCCTTCATTGACCTGACCAAGGTGTTCGATTCCTTAAATCATGGAGCTCTGCGGACCATCCTACAATCAATGCCTTGGCTGCCCGCTGAAGTTTGTCACCATGCTGAGACTCCTGCATGATGATATAACCACCACTATCCTCAGCGGAAGATCTGAAACTGACACCTTCCACATCCGGACCAGGGTCAAACAAGGTTGCATGATCACCCCCACCCTGTTCACCATCTTTCTGGCCATCATCATCCACCTTATCCGAGATGATCTACCATTCAGCATCAGTATCCAGTATTGACTGGACGGGAAGCTTTTCAATCTTGGGCTCTTCCTGGCAAAAATGAAACTCACCACCAAGGACATCCAGGACCTTCAGTTTGCAGATGATTGCTGCATGATGGCTCACTCTCCACAGGATGTGCAAGTGAACTTAGATCTCTTCAATGCTTCATATAAGAAACTTGGCCTGTCCTTGAACATTGCTAAGATGAAGGTTCTCCACCAACCGTCCCTAGGCCAGCTGAACATTCCTCATGCTACCTACATAGACAGGGAAGCTCTGGAGTATGTGGAGCACTTTTGGTATCTCGGCAGTCACCTCTCTCAACAGGCTACCATTGATGAAGAAGTCCAGCACCAGGTCAACTGCACCAGTGCTACCTTCTTCAAGCTGTGACAATGTGTTTTTGAAAATGGAGACCTTCGGAAATTGGCAAAGGTCCTGGTTTACAAGGCTGTTGTACTGACCACCCTCCTCTACTGCAGTGAAACCTGGACCATCTACCAATGCCACATTAAGGCCCTCAAGAGCTTTCACCGGTGGTGCTTGCATAGAATCCTGCGAATCAAATGGAAGGACCACCGAATCAGTGCAAGTGTCCTCCATGAAGCTGCACCCAACAGAATCAAAGCCTTGCTCTTGAGAAATCAGCTCCAATGGATGGGCCACTGTGTCCAGATGTCTGAGAACCACTTCCCTTACCAGATTCTCTTTTCTCAGTTCTCCATTGGCTAACACTCAAAGGGTGGACAAAGGAAACAGTACAAAGACACACTCAAGGTCGCCCTCAAGCATGGAGGCATTAACATCAATGGCTGGAGGAGCAAGCTCTGACCGTTCAGTGTGGCACCACCTGGTCCACCAAGGTGTGCACCACTTTGAGGCCCAATGACTTCATGCTGAAGCAGAATGGTGGAGGAAGGAGCAGGAGACTAATCTGGGGCTGCAAATCCCACTCCCCTACGCAACAACATCCCCCCATTGCTGAAGAATGTGTGTATCCAGAATCAAGCTTCTCAGTTACCTGAGGACCTAACAAGCTTGACGGACATCATCCTCGACTCCAAGAGACTGCCAACAATGACAAATCTATTACACTTGGCCATATTACTTTTCCCTGTAGAGCATTTACTACTGTTGACTGAGATGTTTGAAAATGGTGAAGAACATAGCCACACTACACTTACAGCATTCAAACAAACCCTGGAGGGAGATCAGGTCTGTGTGGACCTGCTCTGGGTAACATATCCAAAAACCTCAGCACATGGTTGGATTTTAGAGATGACAAGTAGAGATCTAGAAATCAGAACAGACTCAGCAGTGCTGAGGCTGTCAAAAGCAGGTTGCCTGAGTCTCACTTGACTTTGCAAAGCACTGCAAGTTAGCAGATACTTTTTGACATGCATTAATGAGATATCAGACATAATTCTTGGAATGAGGTATGAAAGGGACGGAAGACCAGGTTGTGAACTTACCAGTCCTTGGATAGCCCAGGTCCAGAAATTCAGGAAGAATATCCTGAAATTCTCCCACTTATGACATGGAGAGAAGTGCTTGCTTAAGTTGCCTGCCACACGGTTGTGAAGATCAGGTAGCTGGTCCATGGACAAGTGTTTTGTTTTTTTTTTCTAACACACCAGTTCCATAACTCAATATTTTCTTTGCACAGAGGAAGAACCTCCCACCAACCCAGTTTTACAGGTAAACATGGCCATGGCATTGTCTCATGATCTGTACCAAATGCTTAGAGATATGCTGATTCAAAGTCCCTGTAGACAACACAAAACACCAGAATATGAATGTGCATCCTTGTCTCCTATTTCAGGTAGAGGTTCTGAACCTAGAGGTTATGTATATGTGTTCCTGAGCCTAGCAGTGAAATATCCATGATGATACAATGGAAAACAAAGAAGGGGTGGTGTAGATTCTCCTGAAGATGTTTTATTTGTCTTTCCAGGACACAACATCCTTTGCAAGGTGAAACAAGACTCACATTTTGGAGCAAACAGAATTAGAAGCATATCACTAGCATATCCACAGGATGCTTGCTGGATTGTATACCAATGTAAACCAACTCTGTATGCATTTTAGAGATAATCTGTCATACCATGCTATCTAAACACACAAGGCCTTTGGCTCATTAGGGACAGGTGTGTTCTCATTGTCATACAATAATAACCCCAAGCTTCACACACTTCCTTAGGGGAGGTGCGATGCCTACTTCCATGTATCTGTCTAGAAAACTAAGAGGCATGAACAATTCTACCCATCCCAGAAAGGACATAGTCACAATCAGAATAATGCTAGCCATTCTCAGGCCCAAAACAGGCTGCCACCATCCATATCTTTGGGGCTTAAGATATATTTGCTGTAAAACCCTTTCTCCCCAAACCAAAGGACCTTCTCATTTACCCTCTGCAAAATAAATGACAAAATTCCATTTGCAACAGAATCTTGAAAAGGGGTCCTGGAAAGGTACAAAAGAGATGGAAAACAGATGTTGAGCTGAATAAAGTGGCATAGGCAGTTAAGAGTGGTGCCTTCTACTATAACTGTCGGGATTTAAATACCATTACTACTCCCATTATCATTATACTGTAATTCTACAACAATGGTACTACTGTTATGACTACTCAGCCAATACCATCATGACCAATTCAAAGCAGGGGCCTGGAAAAGAAATGGCAGCAACATCCCTCAGGAGACATTGAAGGAATTTCCTGAAGATGTATACCTCATGCCTTCTGCAGCTGAAATAAATTCACTACATAGATAAAGTCTGGGTGTAGTATTTGTACAAATGAATAAACAGTGTAGTTAACTACAGCAATTAATTTAAACTTGTTTGGGAGTGTAAAAGGTCAGAGGGGTTAAAGATAAGAGACTAATGAAAAGGAGACAGGCAAGAGAATAGAAGACCATTAACTTTAAAGGATAAGATGGTGGGAGGGGTGGGGTGAGGTGTAAAGGGGTGTAAAGTGGATCATAAATCAAGTAATTAACAGCTCATTCACAGGTGCCAGGAATTGGGACTGAGCAGGACACCTGGCTACTTAAATCCCTGACCAGGGATTAGAAGAGAGAAGGGAGAAGTATACTGTAGCAGGGTGGAGTCCCTAGGAGTGACCGTGTTACCCCTAGGCTCCTTAACCGTGCCAGTCTTGCCCTACAGGCACCCTCTATCTCACCCGCCACGTCTTGTTGGTATAATGGATATAAGGAGGCTGCCCTTGATCTTTGGATTTAGACATGGTCTGGCTAGATCTTACTGAACCCTGTGGTTCATAGACCCCTTGGTGTACCACGTTATAGTGTATGGTGCCTGAGTCTCTCAGCCTTACGGGCTATATGTGTGGCTCCAACAGCCCCTTTACCACACCCCAAGCCTCGCAGATGGTACTGGTGTTGTCTTGCCTAGGCCTCATTATAATTCAGCCCCTTGTCCTCACTAGGCTCTCTGCAGCCCTGTCTCTGCGCCCCTCGGCGCTGGGCTTTCTGCACCCCTGTCTCTGCACCCCTCGGCGCTGGGCTCTCTGCAGCCCTTGTCTCTGTGCCCCTTGGCGCTGGGCTCTGTGCACCGCAAAAATGCTGCACCCCCTCTGGCACCGGGGTCTGTGCCCCCAAATGCTGTGCCCTCTCTGGTGCCAGGGTCCCCATGCTACAGTGGGCCCCCAATGAGGCCTCCTCCTTCCCCAAATAGCCTCACCCAAACCACCTGTGTTATCAGACAGCAAAGAAGCAACAGCAATCAAACATAAGCCTCTGGGCTATAACGTAACAAAGTACAAGGCATGCCCTGCCCCTTTAAAAGAGTAAAACTCCTTCTCTAAGACTGGGTGCCTGTAGGCGAGGGTATCTTATGGGCTCCTGGTGCCCCATTAGCCCTAAGGGTAGCGTAACCAATGGCTGTAGCATCTCTGAGTCCTTCCTTCCTGAAGGCTCCTTCCCCTTCAGCTGCTGGCAGGGAATTGAACTGTCTGGTCCCAGCCCTAGGGTTTACATAGGCCTAGGGCCCTGCCTCTTCCAGCCAGCTGGCCAGGTGCAGGTGCAGCCAATTCCCTCATTAGTCAGTTGCCATGGCAACCTGCACGTGGGCTCCCTCCCCGGGCAATATCTGCTCTAATAGGAGCAGGCAACTTAGTGCCCTGCGACATATATCCATGCAGGACCAGAGTCAGTGGAAAGTAGGTGAACCGGTGGGGAGAAGCCATAGAGAAAAGATTCAACTTCAGGGAAATAGAGGGAGCCTGCCAAAAAGGGAAAACAGCGGGCTGGTGAGGTCAAAGTACTGAGGAAGAGAGAGATCCTCATGTGAAAGGATAGAAACTTTTGCTTTCTTTATTACTGTAGCAGGGCACTAGGGTTCCTGCTACTTGGAGAGCCGGGATAACCCCACAGGTGCTGGTTGCTGAGGCAACCAAAGGGAACTAATGGCTCACACCTGCCTAGACAGCTCACAAGAAGGGGCAGGGCCTAGCTCCTATATAAACCACAGGCAGGAGGCAGTTCCTGACCAACAGCCAAGGAGAAAGGAGCTCCCTGCCAGGAAAGAGAAGAGAAGCCTGAATGCAAGAGCAGTGTCTGTCACTGCGGCGGGATGAAGAATCCCCAGTAGGCTCGAGCATGATTACAGCGGGGTGGCTTATGTTTGTGTTGTAGCCCAGGGGCTTGAGTTTGTGTTGCTATTTGTTACACTGGTGGTTTGGGTGAGGCTATTACGGGTTGGAGAAGGCCTCATAGGGGACTCACAGCGGTGTGGGGACCCCAGCACCAGTGAGGGTGCAGCATTCGGGGTGCACAGACCCCATCCCCAAAGAGGGGCAGTTGAGAAGCCCCAGAGAGGGGGCATTGCTGAGAAGCCCCAGTGCAGGCGTGGTGAGTCCCAGAGAAGGGGGCAGCATTGTGGTGAGCCCCAGGAAAGGGGGCATTACTGAGAAGGCCCTGAGAGAGGGCGGCATTACTGAGAAGGCCCCTGAGAGAAGGCACAGAGAGAGACAGGGATGCGGAGAGCCCAAGCGCCAGAGAGGGCACGGAGAGAGAGAGACAGAACAACGTCAGTTACATCTGCGAGGCTTGGGGTGTGGTACAGGGGTGGTAGGAGCCATGCCTAGCCCATAAGGCTGGGGTGTACGGAACACCCGAGACAGGAGAACCATGGCCAAGAAGACGGAAGGCAGCCTCCCTATAAAAATATATAAAATTAAAGTCATAGTGGGCAAGAATTGGAGGGTGCGAGTCGGCAGCTTGGCACGGTAAAGGAGGCGGCAGGGGACAGCACGGTGACCCTGACCTCCCTCCTGTTACAATTACCTTTGTGCCACATCAGAGGCAGAGGATCTTGATTTTATTAGGCAAACACATGGTTGTTTTAATTTTTCTGTCTTAAGAACTGAAAAATCTGGAGGTTTGGGTTTGGGACTGTCAAAGGGGTAGATCAGGTCCCAGCAACGCCTGAACAGGACAGAGATAGGGCCAGTGCGCAGTAAGGGGCCTGGACTGGTGAAGGTGACCCCCCAAAATACGTTCTAATACAAGTGACTGGCTGTTTGCAAAAGCAAGGAGTCTTGGGAATATTCATTAATGTGAGACTGATCCTGGTGTTGGTACCCACCTCTCATGTGTCAACTTTTAAGATCAAGTCATGACAGGCAAGAAAAGGAGGTGAAGCGGGTACCAGGGGTAATTTCTAAACAAGCCCAGACTTGTCTAAAATTCAGGTCATTAGAAATTTTTTAGGCAGGGGGAGATCTCCTTTACCTAGTAGCATTAGTGACACTCATAATCACATATGAGTCACTAGTAGGTGGTGTTGTAACACAAAACATTATACTACAGAAATTCCTGACTCACCAAAATAATTGGATACACAGAACTTGGGTTAGAAGAAGAATCATATATTTTTAGAATACTTCCTAAAAACAAAGATCTTAACTAATGAAAATTAATCTGTTGCCTGGTAACCCTCAATCTCAGCAATAGAGATAAAAATTATTCTGATGACTGTGGCAGAGAATAAGGTGCCATGTGATGGGACTAAAGAAAAATCTTGGAATCATTCCAAAGACATTTCCTCTGCATACTTCTAAGTCACAACTGAAAGCTTATACACATTTCTGAGGAAGCCTTTGCTATGACATGGGCCCATGTAGACTGTCATGGCAGCCATGGTCCCTAAGGGGCACTGCTGAATGTGTTGGGTCAGGCATACCGCTAGCCCTCTGACCCTTTTTACTCTAGCTGTGGATGGTCAGCCAGAGATCCACTGATCTGGCCCCTGGCCTCCCCAGGCAGCTGGCCTAAGGTGCACTACTGGAACCACAGAACTTCCCTCAGGTCCCTGGGCTCCCTGCCCAGGGTCCATGAATATCAAACCTAAATCAATAAAAAGTTAACATAAAAGGTTGAACTTATCCGTGCACTGTCCCCGCCGCTCGCTCTGCAGGTGGTGGGTATGGTGTGCCCCCAGCAACCCAGGTCTGGGCACAGGCTGGATGCAAGGTTGCTGCTAGATGAGGGGAAACATACCTGCCTGTTTCTGCCCCAGCCAGCCCCATGCAGCTGCTCCCAGCTGCTCTTAGCTCCCCATGCCTGCAGGAGCAGGACCTTTCACTCTGTTTCGGCAGCCAGGCTCCCAATTGCCCACAGCTGGGGACATTTCCCCAGCTGGGGCTGGTAACCACTGCTGTGCCCACTGCATGGGCTTCCAGCCAGTCCATGCAGCCAGAGCACAGCTGCATCTGTCTCAGGGGTTGGGGTGGGAGGAAGCCATCCCAGGCCAGAGATGATCCTGGTGTGCTTCTTACCATAGTGATGGGGCCAGGCCCCACTACAGCCCAACTATGCTAAATGGCATGTTTCTGTGGGACAGATTTCCCCAAAATGCTGTAAGTTACCTTCACATCCTACCTCATTCAAAGTATGTGAGGTTAATCAGCAATATCCTCAATTAAGTACAGGTTTCCCTCGCTTTATGCTGTACATGCATTTCTGGAAAATGGCACATAATTCAAATTTGCATAAAGGGAACCCACTTTACAATGTAACAAATAAGGATACATTCCAAGACCTCAACTGTACTTACCCTCAGCCCTATTTCTACCACTGTAACAAGACAATTTTGGTACTCAGCAATAGCACAATAGTACACACAAGCACAGGGCGGTGGTGAATGTTACCATAATGGGGATGGCAACTACAGAAACATGTATCTCAGACAACAAGCAAGGAGCACAGATGCACCCAGGAAACTATATTTTGGTGTGTGCCACTCCCACAATGCACCACACAAAGTAGCTGACTGTGGGCTTCCACCACACTGATCACATAAGAGTGAATTTACCTCGCATATGCATGAATTTTTAGTATAAAAAGGGTCATTGCATAACAGTGAATACACACATATGGAACCCACATAAAGCGAGGGAAATCTGTATCTGCCACATTGTTTTCAGAAGCAAGATGCAAATGCTGCTACCGAGACACTCATTAGTAGGCCTGTGAGAGATTCAGGCTTAGAGTATAATGGACAATCAATTAAATATCTATAACTTTTGTTATTTTTTGGCTGATTCAGATGAAATTGCAGGGATGGTAGCCCCTTCTGAGGGCATGAGGCCTGCTAACTTTCAAGGAGGTAGGTGCAGGGGTTTCCAGGAAACTGCACCTCATAGTTTTGAAAGCAAAACTCATGTCACATGTATGTATTAAGCCACAGTGGGGTGAAAACTGCAAAGATAGTGGCCCTTGCTGGGGGCATGAAGCCTGCCAGCTTTCTAGGAAGTAGGTGCAGGGGCTTCTGGGTTCTGTGGCCCTGCACCTCTGGTTGCAGACAGGCAAAATTCATACCATGGGTGGGTGACACTGTGTCTGTGTTAAGATGCGCCCTCACTGGCCCTGAGGCCTCTACACAACAGGGCCTCTAATGAGACCTCCTCCTCCCCTATAGCCTCAGACTTGTTTACTATTCCTTCCATCCAGCACCAGCAGACACACCAACTGCAGGTGCTTCCTCAGCCTGACAAAGGTTTTTCAACCCAAAAGCTGGCATCCCAGGCAGCTAAGCTGAGCTCACCTGGAGCCTCACAACACTGCAACCAGCAAACCTCAGGCCTTTCAAAGATGTGACAGGTCTGGGCTTTCCCAAGCCAGGACTGTGTGCGCGTGTGGTAGCTGGAGGTTATGGCACCTCCTACCCGCCTTTCACCACAGAGATCCTTCATCCTGGCATTTACGGGGCTGCCATGCTGCCAGCAGTCCCATGAGGCCTCCCTGACCCTGGTAGAGTGCAGTTTTAGTGGTCATGCCCAGGACCTGGGGCCTCCTCCTTCCCCATAGCCCCAGTCCATACCTCCAAGTTCTTCCTGGCATGGGAGCTCATCAGGAACATGTTCTTCCCCTGCTGACTAGTGATGCAATGAGTTCCCCCTCCAGCTCTGAGAGCAGGACAATAACACTAACCGGTGTAAAATAATCAAACAGAAATAGGTGCAGATGGAATGAGGAGGGTGGCACTCATGCCATCTGCAGGTGGAGCTTGGAGAGCCCCAACAGCGGGAGGTTCACCTTCAAGAACACCAGCTGCTTCACCAAACCAGGATCCAAACAGGTGTGGTGGGGTGTCACAATATCCCCAACAATGCTGAACACCCTCTCTCTTGGAATACTGGTTGGTGGACAGGACAGGTGTTACCGAGCAACTGTGGCTGGATCCTACCACATCTGACTGTAGCTTGCCCTGTAGGTCAGGGGGTCACAGTCTAGTGGCTCCATATCCTCAGCGAGATAGGTAGCCACCGAAGCCTCAGCACTACCTGCCCAATGCTGGGGTCTGGTGCGTTTGGACCCCAGCATTGAAGCCATGTCCATGGCCCATATTGGCAGCAGCTGGCATGGAGCAGACAGTCTGGTTCTGGTTTTGGTGCTGGTGCTGGTGACGGGAGTGTGGGCATGGGAAAGTGGATCTCCCTCTTCTACATCCACTCACCTCTGCCTTTCTGCCTTCCTGACCAGCACCTACATCCAGTGATCAAGGGTTTTGGTGCTGCCAGTGCACATGCTCCCCTTCACCCTCAGGTTGCACATGCCTGCCAGCACATGGACTGTACTGGACCACAAGGGATCCAGCTGTCTCCTGATGCCCTCCTTCAGCCTCCTCACTAGTTCCTGCATGTCTGGTGACAGTGGCTTGCCCCACCCAGGAACATTGATCCCCTGGAACTTCTCCATTTGGTTCTCCAGTTCCCTCACTACCAGGATCACCTAGCTAAGGAGGGCATTGGCAGTGCTGAGGGTCTTGGCAGCCTTGAGGAAGGGCTTGAGGACCACCAAGATCTGGGAGATGGTACCCACTCAGCTTTGTTAAGGAGACCACTGATCCTGATCTCCCCGAGCAAGGCCATCTCACAGATGGCCTTCTGTTGCTCCACCAGCCTTTCCAGCATCAGGTATGTGGAGTTTTATTGAGTCTCCATAGCCTGCATGATTTTGTGCTGCAGGATGCTCAGCTCTGCCTGTTTTTCCCACAGTATCTTGCTCCCCTTGATGCTGCAGTGGAAGTAGTCTGCCACCTTCCTGCATTTTGGATTGAGCTGGCTGGTAGTGGCAGAGCCGTCACTGGCAGCCCTGTGTGCCTCTAAGGCATCCCGGACTATGAGGTGCAGCCTGTGTGCCACACAGTGGATTCCAACAAAGTTGGCATCATGGACAGCCTTGAAAATATTGGCCCCATTTTTGGTGACCATGAACCAATGGGTGAGCTCTCCCTGCCCAATGAGCCACCATGTACCATGCGGCTCATGGCCACCATGATCTCCCGTCATGATCTCCCTTGCCGTGTGGGACTCATCCAGCACCTCAGCTTGGACAAGACCCCACTTGCCTGAGCCTCCACAACCTCAACCTCAACCTCCCCCAAGGTGCTTTCTGGAGGAGACCTGGGTCTAGGGAAACTTTGAGGGGTGTGGAGCACAAAGTCAGATTCCTCCTCAGTCCCAAGAATTGCTTTAGCTAGGGAGCTCAGGTCCCCTAGTTCCAGCTTCAGCTCCTCCTCTGGCAGTGGGAGGCTGATGCTGGGAAATGAAATTGGGGTGGAGGAGACGGGCATTCTGCTGTTGGTGCCTATTTCTGGAGTTAGGGGAGGTGATGCAGGTGCAGGGATGTCAGGTACTGCTCCCACCTCCTTGCTTGCACTGGCAGCAGAAGCCTCATGGCTGCTTGTGAAGAGGATGTGTCTGTGTTTGTGGGGCGGAACTTGCAGCTCTAGCCCTCCCCCTACCCCCTCTAGCCTCTCTCCCTCCCCTGCCAGAAGACTTGTCACCTGCCTTTCCAGAACACTTCATATTAATCTTTCCTGTGCTGCAAAAAGGTGTGTGTGAGACTGACTTCTTCTGTGTTTTGTGTTTTCATTACTCTGTGTTGTATGTGGATTCTGCTAGGATGATTATTGATAATTAATAACTATATATGGTTTCTTCTTCTGTGACATGATATATGAATTATGAATACAAATGTGCAACTTCTTTTTCTTCTTCTGTTGTGTTTTGTTTACTCTGTGTTGTGTGTGGACTCTGCTACTATGATTATTGATTGATTATTAATAACTATATATGGTGTCTTCTGTGATGTGATATATGAATTACGAATGTGAATGTGTGACTACTACTACTTCTTCTTCTTCTGTGTTGTGTGTTTTCTTTACTCTGTTGTGTATAGTGTGATTCAGGTAATGCACTGCACTGGGATGATGAGTGATTATTAATAACTATATATGGTGTCTTTTTCTGTGATGTGCTATTAATGTGAATGTGTGACTACTACTACTTCTTCTTCTTCTGTGCTGTGTACCTAAAATAATAATACATCTTCTTCTTCTTCTTCTAGGACTCTGAGTTCTCCGTTGTGTGTGTTAATCTCAATCTGAATCTCTATCTGACATCTTCTTCTGTGTTGTCTTTAGTCTGTATGTAAACTAACTATAGCTAATAATATTAAAAACCAATAACTATATACAATCTCTTCTTCTTCTATGAATATCTGACTACTTTTTCTTCTATTATGCGTGTGAGTGTGTGTAATGTGTGCTTCCCTGCACAGTGATAGATCACACTGCCAGTGAAAACACTGAGCATATAAAAAAAAGCTAGGGGGGGGGGGGGAAGAGAACAAATATAAATTGAAAGAAATTAATTGGATAAGTAAAGTAGAGGGATTCCACGCTAAACTAAACTATATCCTACCCAATCCTTTCTAAGAGCAAAAAGGAGCAGGTGACTGACTAGGAAGCCAAGCCAGTCCAGTACCTTTCAGACGCTGTTGCTCAATCTAGTGAAGCAGCTCACAAAAGACACAGAAAGCCTACAGATTGAGGCTTTTATGCTGTTTCTATGTCCCACCCCCCAGACACTGCAATTGGAAGGGGACTCAGGGAGAAATCACACTCACTGGCCAGCTAGAGATGTCAGTCCCCGTCCCCCCGCCCCCCCATTCCCCCTCTCTCTTCTAAGTTTCTGTTTCCCCTGAAACACCACCTCCAAATCTCTGAATCTTTTCTGAATTGATTCAGAGGCTCCAATTCAATTTGGAAAGTTTTAAGCTTCGAATTATTCAATTCAGATTTGGAGATTCAGCCTCCGAATTGGGTTGAATCTTCTCCAAAATGAAGCTTCGCACAGCCCTACTCATTAGTGCTTACCAAGGGAAATGATCTTCTCCTTTCTTTACAAAAATGTGTTTGTGGGGTATTCCCCTAAAGCAGTGGTTCTCAGTATTTTCAGATTCAAAGCACTTCCCAGAAAATGCTAGCTTTTCACTTATTTTTTTACTGCAGAATTCTTCTGTTGCAAAGAACTTAGAAAAACCACCGCAAGTCAGGGTAGTATTGACATTATGCATTTCTATTTGACATCTCTAGGTTTATGTTGTGAATCATGCTTGTACACCTAACAGTACTCATTGAGTGACACCCTTAAAAGGGTCTCCAGGCACCCCAGGATGCTGTGGCACTGCCTTAAAAAAATTCCTTATTCCTTGCCCCCTGGAAACCAGAAACACTCCAGTTACACAAGGTCTAACACAAGGAGAGGTATGGTTTCTTACACAAACTCCAGATTAAGATATTGAGGGCATATGACTGGTCTTTCTCCCTAATGGGGAGAAGGAGAGCAGCTGACTCCCTGATAGCCTGCCCAACAAGAACACAATCAGGGAAGCTTGCAGTCTTCATAGTTTCATGGCTTCATAGTGCTTAGGGTCAGAAGGGGCCTAAACAGATCATCAGGTCTGACCCCCTGCCCCAGGCAGGAACAAGTGCTGGGGTCATAACACCCCAGCCAAATATCTATCCATCCTCCTCTTGAAGACCCCCAAGGTAGGAGAGAGCACCACCTCCCTTGGGAGTCCATTCCAGAGCCTGGCAGCCCTAACTGTAAAGTAATGCCTTCTGATGTCCAGCCTGAACCCTCTCTTTAACAATTTGTGGCTGTTATTCCTAGTAACCCCTAGTGGTGCCTGAAGGAACAGAGCCTCCCCCAATTTCTACTGGTCCCCCCTGGTGAGTTTGTAAATGGCCACCAGATCCCCTCTCAGTCTTCTCTTGTGGAGGCTGAATAAATTCAGGCCCTTTAGCCTCTCTTCATAGGGCCTGACCCACTGCCCCTTGACCATGCAAGTGGCCCTCCTCTGGACCCTCTCAATACAAACTGTAGCACTACAAAAATAATGCCTGTGAGGGCCCTAGAAGAAATAGGGAAGGATGCTACCTGCAGAAAGCTAAATACAAATGGCCATTTTTGGGGTGCATTTATTTGTCTTGCCATTTAGTGGACTAGCTATCAAATGAGGAAACTGAGAAAAGTTCCTTTAGAAGCCAAAGTGGTGATCTGTGATAATCTGAGGAGAAGGCTGTAATTTATTCCCAGAAGACACGGAGAAGGAATACTTTTAACACTAGTTTGTCATTCAGACATTCCTTAAGTGTAGGAATACTGTTAAATATAAAACAGCTATGCATTAAACTGAAGCAGTTCACTAAATTAAGGTGAACCCAGCTTGGTAACCTTTTCCTTCCCATGCTAGGAGTACAGGTTTCACTCACCAACTATGGTTTTGAGTATTTATGCTTAATATTCAATATACCATTTTGGCTACCATGGTATACAATTTTGAGTAACCATGGTTTTCCTTGGCTGTGCATCAGCCCACCACCTACCATTTTTCCTATAAGCCTTTTGTCTTGTCAACCACGGTTTTGCCAAACACGGGAACTTTCAGGAGCCTTACCCCAATGGTTGGCAAGGGAAACCTGTGTGTACATTTCATAACATATCTTGCAGGTAATTTGGTATAAGAAGTCTGTAACCTGTTTTAGTCTTCCTTGTTACTACTATTATGAGAAAAAAGCCAAAATCAGATAAGACAAGGTTCTTTGGGTGAATCTGATATCTTTTATTAGACCAACTTAAATAGTTGGAAAACAATTTTTAAGCAAGCTTTCAGGTTCAAAAACCCTTTGTCAGGATAAAGAAGTTTCAGCGGTTGATGTGTGCTCTTCCTGTAAGATGCACTTATTTCCATCAGGACTGAATTTGACTCAAGAATGCTCAGAAGCAGTCTCCACAGATGATATTATTATAATATTAGATTTAACAGTGCAAGAAAGATCAGTTACGAGTTTCTGAATTATAATACTTTACTAGTGAAAATCAAATAACATTGGCATTCTTAAGTTCAAAACTGATGATATATCTTCTGTTCTGGACAATCACAATTTTTAAACCAAATAGTGCATGCAATTACAGGAACTTAAAAAACAAACAAACATTCTCAATCGAATAGCCATGTGTTGTGACACAGCTGGTTACCTTTGACATAGTAGAAAAAGTCATTTTATGCTCATAGGAGAATATTTAATATAAGTACTCAGGGGATGAAGAGGTAATTCTGATGCTGTTGATATCTAGCTTTGAGATAATACATAACAGAAATAGTGTTGGGCTGATGTTGTAGCCATGATGCCAGGAAATATGGAAGAGGCATATTGTGTTTAAAGCTTTATCTAAGTTTATCCCAAACATACAGTTTGTCCAGTAAAAAAATATCACCCATGAAAATCCTTGCTTATCACGTAATAGAAACAATAAGAGGAGACACCTTGTGGTGAGTAGTTGTAATTATTCATAAAGCTCTGATGCAGCTCCACCCACTTCAGTAAAGTTACAGCAGAATGATGGTATTTAGTGTGCAACATTTCCTAAGATCTTTGAAAATTATCTAGTTATGATACGTATTCCATAAGGCAGAGCTGTACCACTACCCAGCATAGCCATAGGTGGTAGGTAGTAGAATGACCTTAGCTGTGAAATAAATAGGGGTAACTGATGAATAAGCAGTTGCTCACCAAACAGTGGTAGAACCACCAGGATGTGGTGAGGACAACAGATGGCAATGCTTTCCCTTCTGAAAAGCCACATGTATCCTTCGACAGTACTATGACATGGTGAGAACAGGTTGCCACTATAATAAATCTTCCCAGCCCTCAGCCATGGCTCTACAAATCCTCAATGGCACAGCAGGTGGAAGAAGATGTTAGAGTCTCAACAGCTGCAAAGGCGAATGAAGGCTGCAGTGAAATGAGATCCCCAATTGTCTTGGTCTCCTTGCCATTGGATTAAGGTCCCATTCTGTCAAGAGCTATGTGAAAGCTGATGTACAGCAGCTTCTCCATAATAAATGAAGTAATGCACAGGTGTCTTCCATGAAAACAGCTTTTCCAACACATTCTTCAAGGCCTTTGGTAACCAACTAATGGTGACAGGAGCAGGATTGTGAGGTCTGGAAGCTCCTAGTCATGAACTGGCATGAAGGCAGAAGTTCCAAAAAGGTTATCTAGCAATTGGGTGAGACAGGAGGGTGATTCAGCGGGTGTAACTATAACCAAGCAACCTTCTTCAGGATCTGCTCTGCTCACTCCACAGGCAGAAGGGGCTAGAAAAGGTGCCCTAAACATAGCCTGTCTACCTTCTTCCTGGCCAAATAACCATGTCCAGTGGGATCACCTTTACTGTAGTTAAAAATACCAGTGAAGACACACCATCATTTTCGGGACCTAGAACATCAGAACCCTCATGGACAATCCTAATAATGAATGCCCAGAGTGCCACACTGAAATCATGGCCAAGAACTCAGGTGACAACATCTATGTAGCTGCACTGAGCAGGACTTGGTGAGTGGGAGATGGGAAGCTCAAACAACATGGAGATGGCTATATCTTCTTCTGGAAGGGTAAACAGGAAGGAGAACACTGACTTCATGGAGTTGGTTTTGTCATTAAGAATAAACTCATAAACCAACTCAATGGAATTAATGAGCAACTCATAACTCTATCTTAAACTGGTGGGGAGCCAATGAAACCAAGGAAGAATTCTACACCAACCTTGAACAAGTCCTTTCTGCTGTTATGGAGAGAGAGAGGCTTATTCTTCTGTGTGATTTCAAAACCAGAGTCTGAAGGGACTCTAACCTCTGCAATGGAACCATCAACAAGGAAGGAGTAGGTAAGGTCAACTCCAGTGGCATCCTCCTCTTGACCAAATGCATGGAAAACAAACTCACCATCACCAACATCCTGTTCTGCCACAAAAACAGGCACAAGACATTATGGCAACACCCATAATCTAAGCATTGCACCTGACTATGTCATCATCTTTGCCCAGGATTGCAAAGATGTCCACATCACCCGAGCTATGCTAGGAGCTGATGATTGCTGAACTGATCACCAACTCATCCACTTGGTTATGTCACTCAACTGACTCCCAAACAGTGGCTGCAGAAGAAGCAATGCTGACAGAAAGACTCAAGGGCCCCTCATGGAAATGTATGTCCCAGCTGCAGTAATCTGTTGATCCCAGATAAGGCTTCATCAGTCATCCTTGGACACAGAGAAAAAATGATCAGGGAAGACAATCATCCTCAACTGTGAGGGATTGCCAAAGATGATACAGATTATCAGCAAAAACTAAAACTTAAATTTTCACCCTTCCCCTCTCCCTCTGACACATGCAAAGTACTACACAATAGAGCCAATTAGGATTGCTGTAGTTTCATAGATTTCATAGACATTAGGGCTGGAAGGGACCTTGGGAGATCATCGAGTCCAGCCCCCCTGTCCCAAAGGCAGGAAGTCAGCTGGGGTCAAGGGAACCCAGCAAGATAAGCATCCAAATGCTTCTTAAAGGAGTCCAGAGGAGGTGCTTGCATCACCTCTGGAGGGAGTCTATTCCAGGTCTTGGGGGCTCAGATAGTAAAGTTTTTCCTTATGTCCAGCCAAAAATGGTTTTGGAGGAGTTTGTGACCATTGGATCTTGTCATCCCTTGGGGCGCTCTGGTGAACAGACATTCTCCCAGATCCTGATGGATACCCCTGATGTACTTATAGGCTACCACCAGGTCACCCCTGAGCCTGTGCTTTTCCAGGGTGAAGAGTCCCATGGCTCTCAGCCTGTCTTCATAAGGCCTATTCTCTTGTCCTCTGATCATGTGTGTGGCTTTCCTCTGGATTCTCTCAAGCTTCTTGACATCCTTCTTGAATTGTGGAGCCCAGAATAGGATGCAGTACTCCAGCTGCAGCCTCACCAAGACTGAGTATAGTGGGAGGATGACACCGTGAGATTTACTTGAGAAGCATCTATGGATGCAAGCCAGAGTTTTGTTTGCTTTGCCAGCTGTGACACCACATTGAAGGCTCATGTTCATCTTGTGGTCAATCATGACCCCCCAAGTCCCTTTTGGCCATGGTGCTAGTGAGCGTAGCACTGCCAAGTCTGTACGCGTGCTGCAGGTTTTTTTCCCCCCCAAGGTGAAGTACCTTACATTAGTCAGTACTGAATGTCATCAGGTTGTATCTGTGCACTTTTTGAGCCTATCCAAGTCAGCCTGGATCACCAGCCTATCCTCAGGTGTGGACACTCTACCCCAAAGTTTGGTGTCATTGGCAAACTTGGCCACTCCATTTCTAACACCAGTATTCACATTGTTGATAAAGATGTTAAAGAGTACAGGTCCAAGGATGGAGCCTTAGGGGACACCACTGGTCACGGATGACTCACTTCTGTCAACCACCACTCTCTGGATCTGGGCTCAGAGCCAATTCCCCAGCCATTGGACTATGATGTAGCCAAGGCCACAGTTGGCCAATTTTTCCAAGAGGAGATCATGGGACACCAGATCAAAGGCTTTTTTGAAGTCCAAATATAGGATGTCAATCTCTTTTCCTTGTCCAGGTGATATGTCACCTGATCATAGAAGAAGATGAGATTGGTCAGGCAAGACCCACCCACAACAAACCCATGCTGGTTGTCCCTCAGCCAGGATGTTGCCATCAGCCCACTTTTCAAGAATGGTCTCTATGCTAATTTTTTTCCAGAGAGATAGTTATTGGACCATAAACCACTGCAGCCTAACTCCTGTCAAAGATATACTTGTAAACCTTTAGGAAGCTAATAGTAAAGTGAAAGGCTACAACACTACAGATGTGGTCACTATAGCAAGCTCTGGAAGGGCAAATGGTGGTGGTTGACCAGTTCAAGCTAATCAAGACCCTTCTAAGTAAGCTTGCAGCTCTAAATTAAGCTGCTGATTGTAGACTATTATGCAGTGACTATGAGGGCTTTGCCATTATTTTTATATTATATGTTTAATTAATGGAAAGCCACCTTTAACAAAACCAACACTCTTTTATGGTGTATTTTAATCCAAATAAATGTGATGCTAAAGCAGTCAGTGCATTTGTAGTAGTTCAGCAGTTTGTGCCATCTGTAATTAAAAAGGCATGAAGCCAGTCACCCAAGTCAAGGGCTCATGTTAAGCAAAGCTGAGTAGCTACAGCTCAGATGCTGAAAAGAGCAGACCTCTGTCACCCTCCTTAGCTCTCAGTCGTTGAGCACAGTGTGGTGCCAGGAGCAAAATAAATGAAGCTACCATGACTGGAGTGAAGGAAGCATTAAGAGACCAGAACTGAAACTCTGTCAAAGGAAGGCAACTGAAGAAGGCTTGAATAAGCTTTATTCTGGATATATAAGTGATAAGAGCCAGCAAAAAAGAATATTGGCCAACTTCTGGAATACCTGTTTCTGAAATTCTTGGGGAAGATGCCTTGTTCACTGAGAAGACATTAAAGTACCCCTTATGCACCACTTATTTGCCTCTGCATCTAATTGTTATTCTGCATCCTTCCCCTCCACCATGAAATAATTGCTCTTTTTACATCTATACATGTAGTGTTATAGCTGGGTAAACTACCTTCATGGACACTGTACATGTTCAGTAGAGCTAAGCACCATTTCCAAGGTGTTCAGTGACTATTTGCAATCTGGATTAATCCTATTCCACTCCTCAGTTATACTGAGCTTGAACACACAGGCCCTTGCATGGATGCATTTAGCAAGGCTGAGACAATGGGGCAGCAGCCCACCAGAACTATTTGTGATCCAAGGTTGTGTTTTTAAAGGTGACTATAGAGCAGTTGTTCTCAATCTTTCTGGGTTTGAGGCATCCCTCCATAATTTGTGTGAACTGAGTGGCATCCAGTTTCAAAAAACTATTTTATGTATTACAGTACTTACTTTCTTCCAGAGGAGCTAGACAATGTGGGGTGGGGGATCAGCCAGGCAGGGGAAAGTCTGCGCACGTGCTTATCTGCCTATCTCTTCACACGTTGCAGCATCTTGGAAGAATCTTGTGGCATCCCAGGGTGCCACTGAATCACTGCTGTGGAGGCTGGCAGTGCTGTGGGCCAAGTTGTAGGGTCCCCTTGACTGGGACAGGGAGATGTCCATGTGTCCTTCTGTGCCATGCCATGTGTGAGTACCAGTGTACTTTTGCAGCTTTCACATACAATAACTGGCATGTTGAAGAAGCTGCATGTGCGAGAGCTCTTTGTTCTTTGAGATTGGCATATCCTGGGAGTATCTTCTTGTGACTGATATTCCTTTCTACAACTGCTGACACGATGTATAGCAGATTGTTACTCCTTTAGCCAGACTTAAATGCCAGCCTTCCCCTTTTCTGCTCAGCTTCCCTCCTTCCATAGTGTCATCTTTCTGGGAGCCTTTAACTTTCTCCATTGACAGTTAATCACCCCTGTCAGCTGGCCCAGAGCTCCTAGGCAGGCAGGCAGGCGATTACCCTCTAATCTTCTGCAGCTGGGCTCCAGCCCCTAAGCCATACACCTTGTTACACATTCCCTCTCCTGTGGAAGAAATCAAACTTCATGTTGTGGTTGTATCAGAATTGTCAGAGCCATCTTGGTTTATTTAAAGCTATACAAGTGATCACAAGGAGGGTTCTCAAAGGAACTCTGAACTCTATAAGTTTACAAGCGTATTTATACTTTAGACAGCGAGAAAAGATGTATGGTTCAGACAGAGCAACCTTGAAGAAACAGGAAGAAGTTGATCATTCGTTTGTCACATATAGGCAGTTTACTTATTCAGCAAAAATACTGTGTTTTGGGAACAGTTATCAGCTTCTGGTTCGAGGGAAAGGAGGAGGTTAACATCTGCACATAGAGCTTAATATATCAAGACAAAACAAGGCATGAAGGTTTTTTCTTATCTTAGAACATTTTGAAATACATAGCATCAGCATCTTTTTTTCCTTCTCTTTCGCTCTCTTTGTCTCTCCTATTAGTCAAGTAAGAGGCCTGGCTAAACTTATTTCCACATTCCCCCCTTTTGGGCCTTTTTGGCCCAACATGTTAGATATTTATAGCCATGAGCCTTTTAACTTCTAATTTTTCTTTACCTTTCACTATTTTAACATACATATCACAAAAGTCGGTCCAATTAAGGGATAAAGCAATTATGGGCACCCCTGTCATTGTACTAGGAGGCAAATGGGAACATACCCAACATTTAGACACATTTAAATCCTTTGCATACTAATAAGAGAGTTAAAAAAAGTGTTTTGGTGAGCATGCCAGTGTGGGAGTGATCTTTTTTACCTGTTTTGAAGTCTAGTTTGATTTACAAAGTTTCTTTTAGCTGGTGAGTCTTTAAGTTCATATAAGATGATCCAAAAGGAAAGACTGAGAAGAACTTAAGTCACGACTAACCAACCCCACCTCGGGAACCAGGAACTAGGTAGAGGACTTTTTCCTGTCCCGAAGGGCATAGTGGTGTCACTGGGGTACATTTTCTTCACTCTGTAGTGGCAAATCCTCTTTGTCAGTAGGCACTTGGCTTACTACTGGTCTTGAGCTCTCCTGTTGGCAGGCACTAGGCTCACGACCAGTTTGTGGAGGCTGATTACAAGGTTGATATGGAGGAGACTCTGGGTTTAACAGGGCTGATGTTTTCTTACTGTGTGAAGTGTGGATCCACATTTGGAGTCCTTGACACTTTATTGCAGTGTTGGTTGTCAGGAGTACCTGGAATGTGCCTTTCCAGCAGGGTTCCAGCGATGGCTTCCGTTGATAGACTTTTAAATGAACCCAGTCACCAGGCAGGATGGAATGGCATGGCTCATCTGGTTCCTTGGGGAGAGCTGCTTGTACCTGTGAATGAAAAGCCTTAACACTTCATTAGTGCCGTACAGTAGTCTAAAATAATATCATCAAGTAAATGTATATTGCAAAAGTGGGAGGCAACAAGTGGTGAGGCGGGGAGCCTCATGGGTCTTCCTATCAGGATTTCATGTGGGCTAAGTCCAGTCTTTCAGTTGACAGTAGATCTCATACTCATAAAAGTGCTATAGGAAGTGCATCTGGCCATTTCAGGTGAGTTTCAGCACAAATTTTGGCCAGTTTATTTTTTTAAATGCCATTTTGGCATTCCACTTGGCACAAGGCTTGTGGATGGTAAAAGCAATGAAAGTTCTACTGGATTTGCAGGACTTTGTAGGCTTCTTTCATTATCTGCCCAGTAAAATGAGTTCCTCTATCGTAGTTTATAGATAAAGGAATACCAAACCTTGGAATAAAGTCTCTGAGCAACTTTTTGCTCACAGTGATGGAATCAGCTTTTGCATATGGGTAGGCTTCTACCCATCCAGAGAACATACATACAGTAACAAGAACAACATTTCTGCATTTGAATAAAATCTATTTGTAAATTTACAAACGGCCACCAAGGTGGGGGATGTGCTGCCTTTTTTGTTTTTACAGGCTTTCCCACATTATGGGCTTGACAAATAGGGCAGGTATAACAGTATTGTTGAGCCACAGATGGAAAATTTTGAGCAAACCAATCAAGCTTAACAGCTTCTATCATCTCCCCTTTGCTCACGTGTGCTATGCCGTGGTGTATGCGAGCAAGATAGGGAAGAAGGACCATTGAGGCAACCAGGAGGCCGTCCGGGGAGTGCCACAAATGGTCAGGGTGTAACAAACACCCAGCCAGTCTCCACATATATTTTTCTGGTTCTGGAGCTTGATCTTGGAGGAGAGCAACATCGTGAAGACTTGCCAATGTTAATCGAGATAGGCAAAAACACAGGTGTAGCCTGAGGACTGGAAATAGCCGCAGCTTTGGCAGCGGAGGCTGCCAGAGCATTCCCACATGTAACGTCATCATAAGGTTTCTGGTGAGCTTGGCGTTTAATAATAGCAACAGCAGAAGGTAACTGTAAAGCATTTAACAAGGCATTTATATATGAACTATTACTAATTTTGGCACCTCCTGACATGAGGAAGCCTTTGCTTCCAAAGTTGACCACAATCGTGTACAATACCAAAGGCATAGCGAGAATTAGTGTAAATATTAACAGAGGTACCAAAGGCTAGGGTACAAGCCCTGGTAAGGGCCACAAGCTCAGCAACTTGAGCTGAATACACATTGGGCAAGTGATGGCTTTCTATAACATCATATTGGGAACATACTGCATATCCTGCAACAAGAGAACCTTTTGAGTTTTTTTTACATGATCCATCAACATAAAATACTAGATTTGGGTTTTGCAAGGGGGTGTCCTTTAGATCAGTGTGGGGCATTGTTAGGTGGGCAGTAACAGCAATACAATCGTGGGGTTCATCATCTGAAGGAGTAGGCAACAGGGAGGCAGGGTTTAAAACAGGGCATCTAGTTAAAATAATATTTCCAGCAGAAAGAAGCAAAATTTCATACTTAGTCAATCTAACATTTGAAAGGTGTTGAGTTTTAGTTTTTAGTAAAAGGGCTGCTATAGCGTGTGGGACAGCAACTTTAAGGGGAGAGCCTAATACAAGGGTAGAGGACAGTTCAACAATAATAGCAGCTGCAGTTACAGCACGAAGACATGGAGGAAGTCCGGCTGCAACTGGGTCAAGAACAGAGCTATAAGCAGCAATGGGACGGTGCTTGTCTCCATGTGCTTGAGTGAGCACAGCAAGTGCAAATCCGTCTTTTTCATGACAAAAAAGAATAAAGGGTTTAGTATAATTGGGAAGGCCTAGGGCAGGAGCTTGCGACAGCTTGTTTAATAGAGGCCAAAGCAGCTTCGGCTTCTGAAGTCCAGGGCAAAGGCTCAGGGGTATTAACAAGAGTCAGGTTTTGCAGTGGCTTGACTATAGAGGCATAGCCAAGTATCCACTAGCGGCAGTAGCCAGCTATGCCTTGGAAAGTACGCATTTGGGACACAGTAGTTGGTTTAGGGATTTTAAGAATAGCTTCTATCCTTGAAGAAGAAAGCAGCCGTTCTTCAGCGGAAATATCATGACTCAAATAGTGGACAAGGGAGACAAAGTTGTAGCTTTTCTTTAGATGCCTTCTGGCCTTTTAGGGCAAGAGAGGTGAGAAGAGTTAAAGAATCAGCTTTACAGGCTTTAAGTGAGGTAGATGCCAAGAGCAGATCATCAACGCACTGTACAAGCACAGAATTTTCTTTAAATATTATGTCATCTAAATCCTTCTTCAGTATTTGAGAAAAAAAGAGAAGGGGATTCCGTATAGCCTTGGGGCAATCAAGTCCAGGTATACTGAAGTTCCTGATAGCCAGTTTCTCTTTGCATTCACCCATCAGGGTGTATAGGGATAGAGAAAAATGCAGAACACAAGTCAACAACAGTAAAATAACAGGCATTAGGAAGAATACAGGATAAGATAGTGGCTGGATTTAATCTAATTTTTACAGGCTGGGCAGTATGGATTTGCCCTACTTCATTAGCATGTTGGGACCAGAGAAACAGAAGGACAGCCTTTATTATTTCCTCTTGTAACACAGAAAGATTAGGGGACTCAGGCTCAGGAGGTGAGCTAGCTAGGATAGCAAGTACAGCCATTTCATTAACACAGGGAACATCTAAATAAACACCATTAGGAGAACAATAAATAGTACTGCCTAACAAATTAACAGGAGAACAAGGACTGAGGAGAAAGGCATGTTGATCAGAAACAGGGCCAAGAGAAACAAGTAAGGGTTGGGAAACAGGATGAGGAACTATCTGATTTGAAATTCCTACAGCGTTTACAACAGCAGAGGAGAGGGGAGTTGTAGAAAATTCTTCAGCTCGGAGAGTAGAGCAAGTGATTAGCAATGGTGACTAGTTCTATCAGTGTCTTAGTTTGCCAACCTACAGCAATTGTACGAGCTAATACGTAGCTGTTCCTGGACTTTAGAAGGAAGTCCTTGGACAAAAGTAGCGGCAACTGCTTCTGGGGCAGTTTCAGCTGCATCTTCAATGCCAGAATGTCTTTCAAATACGAGTTTCAAGAGATTCATGTAGTCTGCTGAGGATTCTCCTTTATTTTGCTAACAGTTATTTATTTTGGCCCAGTCAGTTTTCCTGGGGCAGATTTTAAGCACGGCCTCAAGAAGGCACTCTCAGGCACCTACTAAGCGACCTCCCATTCCGGGGTCTTCAGGAGGCCAATTAGCCTGTGCAATGAGGCGGTTACGGACCTCGGAGGGCAGAACACTTCTCATTAATTGGTTTAAATATGCCCATGTTGGCTCATAACAATTGATTACAGTTTCCAATATGTCTCTAAACTTCTGAGCTTCTTCCCAGATATTGGGGAATTACTTAACAAGGTTTAGGAGATCTCCTGGGACTGGTATGGGGGTGGCACACTTAAAAAAACCAAACAAACAAAAACAAAACAAAACAAAAAAAAAACCAAACCAATTATGTCTTCTACAGATTCATTTTCAGTCAATTGTGGATAAAGTTGTGTTGGTGCTGATGATGGGGGATCCCCTATTGGTGCATTTTCCTGTTTCAATTCCTTTATCTGAGATTTTAGTTTTTCTTCAGAGTCCTTAAGGCTCCGAACTTGAGATTCTTGACGTCTTTTGGACGCTTCTGCATACCAATCAAAAAATGTGTCCCACTGAGTCTGTGGTGTTTTATTGCCTCTCGACTCAAGGGCTCCGCGGAGATGAATTATTTTACTTAAATCAAATGTTCCCTCCAGGGGAAACTGCAAGCTAGAATCATCTCTGGTATACCAATTCCATTTGTCTAGAAACTTACAACTTATGACCATAGTGTGTGTACACATGTACAATGCTGGAGTCCCTTTTGGCGGAGCCAGTATGTCTTTAGACCCTCCGCTCCCGATGTCTTTAAGCTCAATTCACACAGGAAATGTTTCCTGAGGGTGTCTGGTCAGGTTGTGACATTTGCTAGTGGCACAGGAATGCTGTGGCTAATGTCCAAAGACAAGATTTCACAGCACCGGCACACAATGCAGTTACTCACTGTTAGACATGGCTCATTCATGAGAGCGGGGGTAGGGAAAATTCATCACACAACCCTGATCTCCTTCAGTCTAAGAGTTTCCACCTTGCACCCTTGCTTTTGAAGAGCACACAGAACAAGTCTGTCATCCTCGGGGCGGCTGCACAAGGTTTCCACTCCTAGCTTCAGAAAGACCTCATAGTTCTTTACAGAACTTAACTCAATTCACACAGGGAGACACATTCACTGACAACAGCAACACAGTTTCAAACTCTTGTCTACTCACAGTTCCTACTTACATAGTGGGTCTGACAATTCTGGCAGCAAAAGGGTCGGATAGGGTAAGCCTCAAGCAGCGAACAGGAAGACACACAGGCAGTCTCTCACTGAAAAGCCCCAATAGAGATTTCAAAAGGTCTCTTACTTTAGTTTGGCACCGGGGCGTCAGTCTGTATCTCAACCGGTCACTCCAGGCATCTCTATCTGAGTCACGGCACCAAATTGTGGAAGAAATCAAACTTCGCATTGTGGTTGTATCAGAATTGACGGAGCCATCTTGGTTTATTTAAAGCTATACAAGTGATCACAAGGAGGGTTCTCAAAGGAACTCTGAATTCTATAAGTTTACAAGCGTATTTATACTTTAGACCGTGAGAAAAGATGTATGGTTCAGACAGAGCAACCTTGAAGAAACAGGAAGAAGTTGATCATTTGTTTGTCACATGTAGGCAGTTTACTTATTCAGCAAAAACACTGAGTTTTGGGAACAGTTATCAGCTGCTGGTTTGAGGGAAAGGAGGAGGTTAACATCTGCACACAGAGCTTAATATATCAAGACAAAACAAGGCATGAAGGTTTTTTCTTATCTTAGAGCATTTTGAAACGCATACCAGCAGCATCTTTTTCTCTTCTCTCTCTCTCTCTGTCTCTTCTCTTAGTCAAGTAAGAGGCCTGGTTAAACTTATTTCCACACTCCCAAGAAGGGATACATTCTTCCACTTTTAACACCCCCCACCCTTCAACCTTGAGAGAAGAAGTCTGCATTTGCACATGCAGCCCCCTGGGCATTGGCATATTGAAAAATTGTGGCAGCGGAGCCTGATCAGTTGCAACAGCAGCTGGGCTGAAGCTCTCCAATGGCGACCCAGAAGCACACTAGGCATGTTTGGGGATGCCGGCCCCAGGATGAGCCTGGCTAAGAGGAACCCACCAGACCCGTTGTGAGGGGCAGAATGCAGCAACGGAGTTTAAAACCCACCCAGAGATGGTGGAGAGGGGGACCAGAAGTGCATGTAGTGGCTCTGCAGCAGCCGCATGCTGAAAGGCTGGCCCTGGCAGCAAAATGGTGGGAACCACAACAGCAAGCGGCTATCACTGGAGCCAGCTTGGAGGAGCCAGATCAATTGCTGGACAGCCGAGACTGGGCCTCAGCAATGATGACTACTGGAGACAGGCCAGGATGATCCACAGTGTAGCCTCAGACTAAACACTGAGGAAAGAAAGCTGAATTCCCCTAGCCTCAGTATGCGAACAGTGGTGTGAGAAGGACTTTTAAGCTCCCAAGTGGGAGCAGGGGAAACATACTGGTGCGGAGGATTGCATATACCTTCATGACAGCACCGGGAAGAGACTACTGCAAATTCTGATTGAAGATTGTTTTCTTGTGTTGTCATCTGGGAGGTGCTAGGTGGAGTGTAGGGGAGGTGGAGCCCCAAACTATGGGACCTGCGGCATCTGTGTGGAAGCTATATGAGAATAAAGAAGATCGGCCTCTCTATTTTTCATGCAACATCAGAGTCATGGCAGGAAAGAACTGACAGCGCCCACACAGACGCTCTAGCTGGCAAGCTGACTATGCATCAGAGAATGAATATCCACTCTCCAGGCCAAGGGTCCTGCTGGTCGTCAAAGGGCACACATGGGAGATTACAAAAAGCAAAAGGCTGCAGGGACAGGTACCATCTTATTAACCAAGGGTTGGCCTCCCACATAGTATTAAGCCACGTTAAAGGAACGTGGTCAGTAACCAAAAGAAAACAGGCCCCTAGTAGGTAATAATGGAGAGTCTCCACTGAGCACTTAATTGATAGACACTCCTTCTCTATCACAGCATATATTTGTTCCCTGGGGGAGGACCTTCATGCTGAGGTACAGGCTGGGGTGTTCTCCATCTTCAAACTCCTGGTAGACAGCAGCCCCCAAGCCTTGCTCAGAGGCATTTTTCTAGAATATGAATTGCTTTGCTGAGTCTGGGCTGTACAGGACCAGCACACTGCATAGTGGCTATTTTACTGTCCCAAATGCTGACTCACACCTGGGTGACCACTGCATCCTTTGACATGCTCCCTTCTACAGCAGGTCAGTTAGTGGAGCCACAATGGCAAACAATTGTGGGATGAATTGCCAATAGTAGCTCACTAACTCTAAAAATGACATCACCTTCCATTTGGTTGCTGGCACTGGAGATTCCACCTAGGCCTTACTTTGTTTATTACGGGCAACTCTTTAAGCCAATCGAAACAATTTGGGGTGAGACTGGGTCTCAACAGTCACCACCACTGGGTAAGCTAAATGGTTGGACACTGCAGCTGTCATGTGAACTTCCTGTCCCTTGATAGTCAAGCTCAGCTGTGTTATGGGTTCTGGTCAGGTATCTGCATGAATACATGTCACAAACACATTCAATTACCAGGATGTCTGCCAGATTCACAAATCACTTAGTGGACAAAAGTCTGGCTAGAGCCTGAGTCTATAAGCCCTGCAATATGGATATACCCCTATCTTAACTGGGTCGGACCACATATCCCTTTGGTCTGGGCTCCCCTGCCACACCTCTGAGACATAGGTGTGGGCATACTTCACAGTCCATCTGAGGGCAGTCTTAGTATTGATGGCCCTTCTTCCTGCACTGGAAACAAGTCATCAGAGCACCCCTTCCTCCTCCTGGGCCATGAGGATGCCCCAGGTGGCTATCTTACACAGAGGGATCACTCTAGGGCCCTCCCCCTGGCTGGTATCTCAGAAGAGAAGGAGGTAGCACCCCTATAAGAGGTCTCTTTAGAGATCTTGCCTGTTTTCTCTGAAGTCCAGGCTTTTTCAGCCCTGGGACCTGCTGGCCTTCCAGGGGATCCATACAGTCCAATGCCATCCCCATGAAGTCCTCTACTTTCCAGGTTGCTTCTTCCAAGCTGGTCAGCCACTGTCAATCCATCTACCTCTGGCCTCCTACTGGGAGGATGGCACAGAACTGCTCTAGGGTCACCAGTTCCACTGTTTCCGCAGCTGACTGTGAGAGAGTCAGGGTTTGGCCAGCAGATGCACAAGTCCTTTAATTTCCAAGCCATGGCTTAAGGCTGTGCATTCAGGTCCTAAGTCTTCTGTCAAAACTTGCAGTGATAGGCCTCCTCTGTAAGGCTCAACATGTCTAGTATGGCAGCTTTAAGGATCTTATAATCCTGGGCTGAATCTGTTCCTAGGGCCCGATAAGTGGCTTGTGCCTCCCCAGTTAACAGAGGGGTCACTCCCAGAGTCCCTGAATCCTGTGGCCACTGATAGGCTGACAAGGGCAAGCTTTCACCGCCGAGGCAAGCACCGGTCTGCCTCTTGTCTATGGGCCAGCTGCCCACCTAACTCACCTGCCATGCCTTTATGTAATAATATTGAGGTGTTAATTAGGTGGGAGGCTGCCCATTGACCCCCGATGCTTAGGGGAATATCTACAGTTCTGTTTCACCCCTACACTGCGGCCCAAGCCTCATAGATGGCATCCCCGGCAGCTACAGTCAGCTGTATCCTTCACCCCATTAGTTGTGGTTCCCTCTATGGGACCTTTGGCTCCCCCTTAGACCCTGGCCCCATCTCAGGCCAATTGGGATCTTGAGCCACTTGCTCTCTGGGCATCCTTCGCAGTGGGCCCCTGGCTTTTCAACCCCCCTTTGGGTCCTGGCTCCAGCATGGGCCAGTCGAGGTACCTCAGGGCAGGTCTAAGCTGCATGCCTGTCCACAGAGTTCCAGGGTCCCTCATTCCCAGCTCAGGTGCTTCGCAATATGTGCCTGGTCTTACAGGATCACTCACCCCAGCAGGCTCAGCTGCTTCAAGAAGATTACCCAGCCTTCCCTGCATTAAATAACCCACCCAAAGGTGGGGGCCAAGGTTAAAGCACCCCAACCCACCTTACTCCTGGCATTTACATGGGGACTGCCACACCACAGCAGCCCCAACAGGCCTTCCTACTGGCCAAGTGCAGTTCTAGATCATGCCCAGGACCAACGAGGCCTCCAAGCCATCCCCATAGCCTTACCCTTACCTTCAAGGTGTTCCTGGCAAAGCTCAGCAAAGAGGTGTTTCTCCTCTGCTGGCTGATCATGAACTGCTCTCAGCTCAGGGAGCTGGGACTTAAAATGGCTGCCCTAATCAGCACCTGCAGCTGCCCCTCCATGGCTCAGTCCTTAAAGTGGCAGTCACTACCAGTGCCCTGCCACATAGGCCTCTGCCACCCACTCAGAAGTTGTGAGGAAGGGTCTCTGGGTTATCTGCAGGTCCCATCTTGTTGAGTACTCCAGCCTCTATCATCTGGGAACCAAAAGACTCACCGACTTAGGTTGGTGTATATTTTGACTCCAAATGCTGCTTCAGCAACTCCTGCTGTTGCTGCTCCCTCTGGAACCATGGCTGCTGGATTTGGAGCTCCTGAAAAGCTGCTGTTGTTGCTGCTGCTGCCCCTCCATGGGGTTTTGGCAGGGTTCCTGTCTCCATTGCTGCAGCTAAACTTTAAATGGCCACATTCACCACCACATGTAGCAGGTTGCTACTCCTTTAGCCAGGCCCAGGAACCAGCCTCCCCACTTTCCTACCTCAAACTAAACAGAGTGACAAAACATCAACAACACTTCCACCTGCCTCGCCTCTCCTATCTAGGGAAAAGGCTTCACCATAGTACTTCAGTGTTGCCTTTCTTTTCAGCTTCCCTTCTTCCCCAGTGCCATCTCTCTGGGAGCTTTTAATTTCCTCCATGGCAAGCTAGTCATCCCCGTCAGCTGGCTCAGAGCTCCTAGGCAGGCAGGTGCACCCACCCCAGCAGGTAACTGTGTGTGGGGGGAAGGGGCAGGACAGGGCAGGGGAAAGGGAAGGTGCTGGGGGGTAGATCAAGAAGGAGGGGAGTGTACACCTGTGCCCACTCCCAGGAGCAGGGCAGGGGGTGAGGGCAGGGGTGCCACTCTGTAGGCCACACACGCCAGCCAGCCTGACAGGAGGTTCGCACACGGAGGCCGCCACCACAACTCTGCCACTCCACCCTGCGCTATCATCCCACGGCCACTTGCAAGGCTTTGTGGGCAAGTGGTGCAGGGCATGGCAGCGGCAGTGCGGTGGCAACAACTGTGTGTGGGCCACATATGTGCTGCCCAGCTAGGGGGTGAAACAGGGGACTTGCATGCAGCAGCATGCCCTGCAGCCGGCTGCATGGCTCTGTGCCAGTACGGGGTGGTGGCAGCTGCATGCAGGGTGGGGGGGGACTTTGCGGGCAAGCGATGCCACCGTGGAGCCATGCCCTTCACCCCTAGATCCTAGAGGTAAGTGGAGCTTGTGGGCTGTGGGGCAGGGCTGGGGAAGATGGTTGAGGGCTGAGGGAGTGGGGGTGCTGCCGGCCCCAGGCGGCACATCACAGCTGGGAGCAGGACCAGGGGGTGGGGGCAGGGGTGCCCCTCTGTGGGAGGCTTTGCAGGCAAGTGATGCAGGATGCAGTGTGGTGGTGCCCGCCATGTGCAGGCCGTACACATGCTGCCTGGTCGGCTGCCCAAGGGAGGGGGCGGG
>NW_005842626.1:662071-680519 GCF_000455745.1 Alligator sinensis | reverse complement strand
GCCATGGCGAGGGATGGGGGCGCGGAGGAGGGGTGGGGGCTCGGGCTTGCACGCGGTGCTTCCGCTTACCTGGAGGGCCATGATGGCAGTGATGGCCACTGCCTCCAAAACCTCCCACTGCCATTGTGGAGCCATGCTCGGAGCTGTATGGCTGGCGGCAGTGGCGCAGCACGATAGTGGGGATGGGAATGGCTGCATGCCGCCCAGCCACCACTACCCCAAGCTGTACTGCTGCCGCCAGCCGTACAGCTCCGAGCACAGCTCCATGGCAGCAGTGGGAGGTTTTGAAGGCAGCGGCCATCACTGCCATCATGGCCCTCCAGGTAAGCGGAAGCACCGCGTGCAAGCCCGAGCCCCCACCCCTCCTCCGCGCCCCTATCCCTCGCCATGGCTGCAGAGCTGGCCATGGAGCTGTGCTCGGAGCTGTACGGCTGGCGGCAGCAGTGCAGCGTGGGGTAGTGGTGGCTGGGCGGCATGCAGCCATTCCCATCCCCACTATCGTGCTGCGCCACTGCCGCCAGCCATACAGCTCCGAGCATGGCTCCACAATGGCAGTGGGAGGTTTTGCAGGCAGCGGCCGTCACTGCCATCACAGCCCTCTAGGAAAGCAGCACCGCCCCGTGTGAGCCCAAGCTCCCCCCCACCTTGCACCCCCATCCCTCACCATGGCTGCAGAGCTGGCCACGGAGCTGTGCTCTGGTCACATGCCAGCCTCCCTCACCCCCTCCCCTGGGCAGGTGGCCGGGCGGCATGTGTGCAGCCCGCACATGGCGGGCACCACCACACTGGACCCCACATCTCTTGCCTACAAAGACCCCCACAGAGGGGCACCCCTGCCCTCACCCCCTGGCCCTGCTCCCAGCTGTGCTGTGCCACCTGGGGCCGGCAGCAGCCCCCACTCCCTCAGCCCCCAACAATCTTCCCCAGCGCTGCCCCACAGCCCCACTTACCTCCATGCTCCAGGGGCGAAGGGCAAGTCTGAGCCTCAGCCCAGCCTTGGCTGCCTCAGAGGCTCAGGCCCCGCCCTCCCCCCTCTCCCTCCCCCTCCGGCCAGGGCGGGGGTTTCCCGCCCTTTTCGCAATTGGCTCTTGCAAAAGCAGAGAATCCGTGGACGTCTCTGCTAAAAAGAGAAATCCACGTTTTCTCCTATAAAAACAGGGAGTCCGTGGTTTTCTCTGTTTTTCCGTGGGAAACGGAAAACCCGGATCCCTGGTGATTACCCTCTAAAACCCTTTAGCTGGGCTCCAGGCCCTGAACCATACCCCTAGTTACAGAGTAACTCCCAGCTCTCTTATGCCTGTCCAAGTGGCAGGCCACTATCTGTGGAGGCTCCTCAAGGGAGTGCACTACTCTCCCATCACTTTTATGGGAGAGCAGAGGTGTAACTGCACCTACACTTTGCCCATGTACCTCAAATATACACAGACTATCCATATGGTGCATCTACTGAGTGAAATACCCTTGGTATGTTTAAGTTTTCAATTAACTTGGGCAGACGAGTTGAACTATGAACCTGGATTACTGAAATTTGAGTACTGTAATCTATATAAAAATTAGATATTTTAAACAAGACACTGTGTTACATACAAGGCACTGTTAACAAGAGAGCAGAAATAAGGTAAAAAACACAGACAAGTGAAAAGCCAATCTCATTATTTTGAGGGGTGAAGTCACTGACATTACAGATCCAGGACAAAAAAGGTTCAGAGATACTTAAGGAAAACCCAAAATTAACTCATGATAAAATAATTAGTTTGCTGAGTAGCAGCAAGTCACTCAATCCAGACTGAACATTATGCAGGGTGGAGAGTACCCTCATAACCCCCTTGTATTGCAGGAGAGTGTGGTGGCACAGTATGGGGTGGTATTACATAGGAGCCACCCACCCCACTGTGCCAGGCCCAAAACCACACTTCAGGAGTTTCCCCTGGGGAATCTACGCCAGCCCCCTTCCTGGCGAACACCTGCAAGCCTCGGGTAATGCTGCCACCACCTGGACACTGGTATCTGTTAGGGCTCTATACAGCCTGGGGTATACAGACCCTGCCAGCACTGGGAGTGCTTTGCTCACTGGCAATATTTCTGGGTGCCTCTTTCAACCCAAAGCCTCACAGGGTAACCTCAGGTATGACTGAAGGAACGTAAACAGCCAAGCTCTGCTGGCTGGGCCAGGAGCAAAAAATGCCTCTTCTCAGCCCCTTACACAGTCAGGCACACTGTAACCTGATACCTTTGTTGATGTGGGTGGTTAGAACAAAGGAGTTGGAATACACTTTGAGCAAACCAAAATAAGTTGAGCCTTTACAGATATTGGGTAGGGTGACCCTTTTAAGACATTACTATCTATACTTAGTTCTAACCTACTAGCTAGTTTCCAGTCCTTTACTTACAGGGATTCATCCAGGCAGTACCTGGAGGCTTGTGGCTTTTCCAAAATGCCACCAGAAGAAGAGAGAGCATTCCCCGCTTCCCTCAGGAATTTATTTGGCTAGGTCACCTGATCAGCCAACCTGAACCAAATAGCAAGCAAGTGAAAGAGGGAGGGGCACAGCTGGAATGACCCAAGACAAGGACAGACAGAGGGGGATTTCTTCACAGAGGGAACTTTTCAAAATGCACCTATCTTGTGAAGGTCAGTAAGGCCCTCCTGAACCTGCTCGGTGGGGAAATTTCATAGACATTAGGGCTGGAAGAGATCTCGGAAGATCATCAAGTACAGCCTCCTGCTCTAGGGGCAGAAAGTCAGCTAGGGTCACCAGATCCCAGCAAGATAAACGTTCATTTGACTCTTCCACCACCTCTGGCAGCAGTCTGTTCCAGACCTTGGGGGCTCAGACAGTAAAGAAGTTCTTCCTTATGTCCAGTCTGAAACGGTCTTAGAGGAGTTTGTGACCATTTGACCTTGCCATCCCATGGGGCACTCTGGTGAACAGGAGTTCCCCCAGATCCTGATGTACACCCCTTATATACTTTTAGGCAGCCACCAGGTCCCCCCTGAGCCTGCACTTTTCCAGGCTGAAGAGTCCCATGGCTCTCAGCCTCTTGTCATAAGGCCTGTTTTCCTGACTGCTGATCATGTGCTTGGCTCTCCTCTGCACTCTCTCAAGCTTCTCCACATCCTTTTTAAATTGTGGAGCCCAGAATCGGATGCAGTACTCCAGCTGCAGCCTCACCAAGGCCGAGTACAGCGGGAGGATGACATCCTGGGAACTGCTAGAGAAGCATCTATGGATACAAGCCAGAGTTTTGCTTGCTTTGCTGGCTGCAACATCACATTGGTGGCTCATATTCATCTTGTGGTCAATCATGACCCCCAAGTCCCTTTTGGCCATGGTGCTAGTAAGCGTAGCACTGCCGAGCCTATAAGCATGTTGTGGGTTTTTCTTCCCAAGGTGGAGTACCTCTTGCATATTTTGGTGTTGAAGGCCATCAGGTTTTTGTCCACCCATTTTCTGAGCCTGTCAATGTTGGCCTGAATCACCATTCTGTCCTTGAGTGTGGGCGCTTTACCCCAAAGTTTGGTGTCATCAGCAAACTTGGCTAGTCCACTTCTGACACCAATGTGTGGAAATAAGTTTAACCAGGCCTCTTACTTGACTAAGAAGAGAGAGAGAAAGAGAAGAGAAAAATATGTTGATGCTAATGCCATGTGTTTTAAAATGTTCTAAGATAAGGTAAAACCTTCATGCCTTGTTTTGTCTGTGTGCAGATGTTAACCTCCTCCTTTCCAGGAATCAAAAAAACCCCCAAACTGATAGCTGTTCCCAAAACACAACGTGTTTGCTGAAAAAGTAAACTGCTTACGTGTGACAAACAAATGATCAACTTCTTCCTGTTACTTTCAAGGTTGCTTTGTCTGAACCCTGCATCTTTTCTCGCTGTCTAAAGTATAAATACGCTTGTAAACTTGTAGAGGTCAGAGTTCCTTTGAGAACCTTCCTTGTGATCACTTGTATAGCTTTAAATAAACCAAGATGACTCTGCCAATTCTGATACAACCACAACGTGAAGTTTGATTTCTTCCACAGATGTCCACATCATTAATGAAGTTTTTGAAAAGAATAGGCCCAAGAATGGAGCCTTGGGGGAACCAACTGGTTATGACACACCACAATGATTGACTTCCGTCAACTACCATGCTCTGGGTCCGACCATGGAGCCAATTCCCCAGCCAGTGGACCATGATGTAGCCAAGGCTACAGTTGGCCAGTTTTTCTATGAGATGATCATGGGATACCAGATTGAAAGCTTTTTTAAAAAGCTAGGCCCAAGAATGGAGCCTTGGGGGAACCAACTGGTTATGACACACCACAATGATTGACTTCCGTCAACTACCATGCTCTGGGTCCGACCATGGAGCCAATTCCCCAGCCAGTGGACCATGATGTAGCCAAGGCTACAGTTGGCCAGTTTTTCTATGAGATGATCATGGGATACCAGATTGAAAGCTTTTTTAAAAAGCCAAGATATATGACGTCAATCTCTTCTCCCTTGTCCAGGTGATAGGTCACCTGGTCATAGAAGGAAATGAGATTGGTCAGGCAAGACCTACCCACAACCAACCCTGTGCTGGCTCTCTCTCAGGATGTTGCCGTCAGCCAGTTTGTCAAGAATGGTCTCTTTGATGATTTTTTCCAAGATCTTCCCTGGATAGAGGTCAGGCTGATGGGCCTGTAGTTCCCCGGATATACTTTCCTCCCTTTCTTGAAGATAGACACCACATTGGACTTCTTTCAATCTTCAGGCACCTTGCCTGAGCGCCACAAGTTCTCAAAGATCCATGCTAGCAGCAGAGCTATGATGCTTGCCAGCTCCTTAAGTAACCTGGGGTGCAAGCTGTCTGGGCCAGCTGACTTGAAGGTATCCAGCTTCTCAAGGTGTTGCCTTCATGTGGTCAACTTTGATAAAGCGTAACAGTTCTCCCTTGCTCTGGATGTCCCGTCCTGTCCCATATTGAGCAGGGTCATTCTTTGGGGCTGGTCAAAAAACAACACAAAATACCCGTTAAGCAGGTTGGCTTTTTCCTGCGTGTCAGTTGTTAGTTGATCCATATAGTTTAGCAGGGGTCCAATGTTACCCTTGCTTTTCCTCCGGCTCCCCACATAGCTAAAAAAAAGACTTTTTACTGTCCTTGATACGTGTAGCCAGTTGGAGTTCAGTCACAGCCTTGGCTTTCCTGGTTCGTTCCTGTCACAGGCGGGGTCCTGCAGGAGGGCCATGATCTCCTCAAGGCTCCCTTCCCATGCCAAGTTGGCCCAAGGATACCCTCAGATTCTTTCTTGCTTTTCCTCCGGCTCCCCACATAGCTAAAAAAAAGACTTTTTACTGTCCTTGATACGTGTAGCCAGTTGGAGTTCAGTCACAGCCTTGGCTTTCCTGGTTCGTTCCTGTCACAGGCGGGGTCCTGCAGGAGGGCCATGATCTCCTCAAGGCTCCCTTCCCATGCCAAGTTGGCCCAAGGATACCCTCAGATTCTTTCCCGCCACGTCTTTGATGTTCACATATGTTAGGGAGGCTGCCTTACGTCTCCTTGGACATGGTTACTTCTGGCCCCGTGAACTCCCGGACTCTTCGTGGATCCCGCTCTACAGTGGGTACTTCAGGGGCACCCTAGCCTTAGGGGCTATGCGTGGCTCCAACCACCCCTTTTACCACACCCCAAGCCTCACAGCTGGAATAGACGTTGTTCGGTCTCTCTCTGTCTCCACTCACTCTCTGGCACTAGGGCTCTCCACAGCCCTGTCTCTCTCTCTCCGTGCCCTCTCTGGCACTCGGGCTCTTCTACAGTAAAGCCAACCTTCTCTCAGGGCTCTTCTACAGTAAAGCCGCCCTCCTCTGGGGCCTCCTCAGTAAAACCGCCCCTCTCTCGGGGCCCTTCTACAATGCCGCCCCTCTCTCGGGGCCTCCTCAGTAAGGCTGTCCCCTTCTCCAGGGTTCACCACAATGCTTCCCCCTTCTCTGGGGCTGACCGCACTGCTACCCCCTCCTCCAGGGCTCACCACGCCCACACAGGGGCTTCTCAACTGCCCCTCTCTGGGGCCGGGGTCTATGTACCCCAGATGCTGCGCCCTCACTGGTGCTGGGGTCCCCGCTCTACTGTGGGCCCCCTAGGAGTCCTCCTCCAACCCCTAATAGCCTCACCCAAACCACCGGTGTAACAAACAGCAACACAAACTCGAGCCTCTTGGCTATAACTTAAATATAAGCCGCCCGGCTATAATCACGCTCTGCCTACCAGGGTTCATCATCCCACAGCCGTATCATGTGCTGCTCTTACAGCAGGCTTCTCCTCTCTTCTGCAACAAAGAGCTCCTTCCTCCTAGGCTACTGGCAGGGAACTGCCTCTGGCCTCCTGCCTGTGATTTATATAGGAGCCAGGCCCTGCCCTTTCCAGTCAGCTGACCTCCTGGTTGCCCTGGCAACCCACAGCTGGGCTCCTTATTCCCTGCTAGGGCTCTTTCCCCGGCAGTTTCCCCTCTTTAGGAGGGTCTGGACCACTGCAGAGTACTCCTCCTTTGGGGTGGATCCAGCCTTCCATCCTTTATAGGTCTTTCTTTTTAGATGCAGGAGGTCCACTAGTTCCCTGCAGAGTCAAGGGGGCTGCTGTGCCCTTTTCCTGCCTTTCCTCTGAGATGGGATAGACATTGCTTGAGCTTCCAGGATTTCTTCCTTGAGGAGCAACCACTCTTCCTGAACTCCCCCCCCTTTCGGTCGTGGTCCCTTAGGGCCTCGCCAACAAGCCTCCTGAGCTTCTCAAAGTCAGCTTTCCTGAAATCGAGGGCTTTTGCTTTGCTGATTGACTTGCTAGCCTTACGGCAGATGGTGAAGGTGATCAGCTCATGGTCGCTATCTCCCAGCTTCCCTTTGATCATTAGTTCGCTGATTAAATCATCCACCATTGCCAGTACCAGGTCGAGTAGCGCTTTGCCTCTCGTTGGTCCAGACTTCTTGAGTCAGATAGAGCTCAACTGCGCTGTCGCTGGAAGGTGTTGTACGGCCTCAGCCTTCTCTTACTGGGCGCCTTGCCCCCAAGCAATGTCAGGGTGGGGTTCAAGCTCGGATGCCCCTGGGTGGCATGGGTGCTGCCCTTACTCGCCTGCCATGACATTGATGTTCTAGTTGGGGAGGCAGTTCCCATCAGATGGCCCCCACCCGAGGATGAAGACGCCTCAGTCCCTGGTTCTTTCTTCGTGGGGCTCCAAACCTCTCCTTTACCCCACCCTTACCACATCCACGGCCAGGATGAATATTATCTTCAGTCGGTGTCCCCTTGGATGGCTTTTCCTCCTCGCCCGGCTTGCCCGCCTCTATTTTGGGTTGGGCCTTCCTGGTCGGTCTTCCCTTCACTGTAGCCGGTTCCTTGGCTTCAGGCCGACCAGTGTATCCAAGGTGGCCCTGTCTTGGGCTAGCTAGGGCTTTCAACAAAACTCAACACCTAGATTTTCACCGGAGGGTACTCCCTGGGATCTCGCCTCCCAGTGCCCTTTTCAGAGTTCATGGTAAAGGAGAAACTTGAAGGAGTAGACGAGGGACTCGCGTGTCCTTGCGCCCCGGGTGACTATGGGGGTGGACTTCCGTCCCGTGTCCCACCCTGGTCCAGCGCCTCAGTTTGGCTGGTACTGGCCCTCGGCTAACCTGGAGTCACTCCTGGTTTTCCCCGGCTAGGAAGAGTGTGTGGTTCCCATGCTGGTGCTCGTGCCCCCCCCTGTGCCCCCCTGTGCAGAGTACCTGCTCCTGCCAGTGCCTCCCGCCTCCTCTGCCAGGGCCCTCAGCTTCCCCTTTCTTGCCTGCAGCTGAATAATCTTTCTCCTGGCTGCCTGCGTTTCTGGGTCGCCATCCGTTCTTCCCTCTGCCGGCATCCCTGGATCGGTGCTCTCTTCTTCCTCCAGCAGCGTCTCTGGGTCAGCGCCCTCCTCTTTTTTCCCAGCATCTCTGGGTCAGCGTCCTCCTCTGTTACCAAATTTGCCCATTACTTTGGGGTGTGCTCATTTATTAGGGATAGTTTCTAGGGTCTTGGTGATTCTGTCAATGTGCTGCTTGTGTTACTATACGGAGCTGTATTTCTCCCTTCTGCAATCCCTCACCCCCAGTGGAGCTATCTTGCAGGACTCAATCTCAATGGGACTGGGTTCCTCCAGTCACCAAATCAGTCATACACACAAACACACACAAATTAACGTGACACGCCTGACCTGGCCGGGCTGATCAGCATGGACAGGCTGACACCCTCATATGCCAAGAATCAGTTCATAAGAGCAACAATAAAATGCAGTCAGACACAAGCACACAGGTAAACAGAATCCCTCTGAATCCGGCTGGGTGTCCAGCTGACACCCTCATGGGCCAGCATTCAGTTCATAAGGGCACGTCTGAGTCAAACTGGGTCAATCAGCCTGTACAAGCTGATCCCCTTATGTGTTTCAAACTCAGCACGTCCCAATCTTTGGCCTCTTGATGAGCAGACCCCACAATAATTTGGGCTTCACAGGGATCTTTAGCATAGGTAAAAGAAGCGTTGCTGCAGAGCACGGGAGGAAAGAGAAGCAGAGAAGGAAAAATATACCCAATTACTACCAGTTTGACTATAAAAGTTATTTATTGCTAAGCATATGAAATATATAATAGTACTAGTAGTAATAGACATGCAAAAGAAAAACAAACACCAACAATGACAATACTACCCTGGTTTCACTAAGTATTTGGGGAAACTTAGCTCAAGCTTAACTGATACAGTTCAGGTTCAGAAGTTTATGCCTAGAAAGAAGACAGAGAACGCTGGGATCTCACCTAGTCCACGGTACTCAGGCTGCAAAGCTGACAGGCACAGTCCGTAGCACAATCCTTGAAGAGAGAGATGATCTGTTCTTCCAGCGTCCCAAGAACGACAGGGGATGGTGTCAGCACAGGGGTTTTCTTCTTCTCCTTCTTTCCTCCTGCTTCTACTTCTTTTCCTTCCTTTTCCTCTTCCTCTTCTCCCTCTAGCAGCACACACACTTACAGATTTTTATACCCTCAGTTCAGCTGCTTCGAAGCACCCTCAGTAGTGTAAATCATTGTCTTTTCTATTGACAAGGGGTTATCTGGTTTGGACCATCTCAGGAAACTGATTGATAATCAGGAAACACTTAAGATTAGGGAGTAACCCAAATACTTGGGAGCCAGCTTGAAATTCCTATGGGTGGCAGATATACTGATGGGATATCTCATGGTTTCTTCAGGAACAATAGATAGCTTGCAGCATCAGGATTTTGGATTTTTACTTGTTGTGCACAAGCCTCAGCTTAGCATGACTTTTCCAGATCTTACTATAGTCTTTTAACAGACTTAAGACAATTATTGGGGTGCTCATAACCTTTTGTGGAGAGGACTCCCACCAGTCGTCTCGGGAAAGATATGACAACACCTGGGATTAGGGCTCCAGCAGGCTGGATGCTGTGATGAACCCTTAACCATTGTTCAAATGTTGCCCATACCCCCTCTGACTCGGTCTCTTGCCTCAGCATTCCCTAACCCGGCAACCGAGTTTTAGTCAATCAAGTTTAAATAGGCCTCCCATAGTGGGACCGGGGAATGTACGGCCCGAGATGCCTATTAAACTTAGAGCTGTGTGTGTGTGTCTGGGGGGGAAAAGTCCTTAGTAAATCCAGATTAGAACTGGTCTGATAAATGCTGAGCTGGGGTGGGGGGGGGGGGGTGAGTCCTTTGTGAGTCAGACAGACTGTATCCTGTGCCCCGATTGCCCAAGAATACAGAGCTGAGACGTCACACCTCTTCTTTTCCCCCCTGTTTCTGGGTCAGTGTCCTCTTCTGCCGTTTGCCACCTCTCGGCTGTTTTTCCAGCTGCCATTTGAGCAGCCTGTGGTTTCTGGAGGCTCTGCCCCCTTCCCTCACTGATCCTCAGCTGCAGGCAGCTCTAGAACCGTGGGGCCACCGCCCGTGCTTCCTCCCAGCTGTCACTCTCCAGAATCCCTAAGATGAGTCCTGGGGTGCATGGGGTGGGGGTCTGGGACCCCTTAGGGGGGTTTTCACTGCCCCTCTCACACGTGTCATCCACACATGAGGAACCTTTGCGACCGTTCAGATATGGCCGAGTGCTCTTCCCACAAGATCTCAGGGTAATTGAAATCTCCCATGACAACCATGAACCGGAAGCGTGCAGCCTCAGGCAGTTCCCTGGCAAATTCATGGTCCAGCTCTTGATCCTGGCTCGGAGGTCTGTAGTAGACTCCCACCATTGTGTCCCCTGTGCTTTGTTTGCCACAGATTTTGACCTAGAGAGTCTCCAATCATCCACCCTGGGTGCCAATGTCAGCTTGCAGGGACGCATAGCTTTCCTAGACATAGAGAGCTACCTGCCTGCCCTTTTTGCACACAATATCTTCTGTACAAAGTATAGCCATCTATACCTGTGACCCAGTCATAGGTGGAGTCCCACCAGGTCTCTGTTATCCCTATGAGATCATAATCCTTTTTGTTTAGCAGGAGGACTAGTTCCTCCTGTTTGTTCCCCAAGCTCTTGGCGTTGGTGTACAGGCACATAAGTCTGTCACTGGGGGCCCTTGCCTTACCTACGGATCGCTCTGGGGCTGGGGTAGGTGTGGGTGAGGTGGAAGCCATCTATTCCCAGCAGCCCACTGCCTCTGTCACCAAAAAGCGGACTGTGATTGTGGAAGCCAAAGCCTTCATGATGACACTAGTGCCGCAGTCTTTGGTTGACTACCTCAATCTGTCTCTTCCTCCTCAGCCCATGGCCCACAACTGGGAGAAGTGAGGAAAAGATCACCTGCACCCCCAACCCCCACTCCCAGAGCCCTTTAGTCTCTCATGACCTGGCTGGGACTGCTCCAAGCCGTGTTGTTTGTGCCCACATGGATAAGGAGCAGAAGGTAGTGGTCAGAGGGCCAGATAATCTTTGGGATCCTCTCCGTTATGTCCCAGATACGGGCCCCCTGGAAGTAGCAGACCTCTTGGGCTAAGGGGTCGGGGCAGCAGATAGCCCCCTCAGTCGGGAGTTTCCCACGACGACCGCTCTGCATTTCGTCTTAGGGAGAGTAGGGATGGGTGATCCTCCCTTGCCTGCAGGAGCTGGCATCTCTGCAGGCTCTACTGGGGATGCAAGAGGTTCGTACCTCTTGCAAAGCCCCAGAGGGGAGGGGACCTTGGTGCAGCAAGCCTTGGGGCCCTTGACCACCTTGGTCCAACACCCTGGCTGAACAGTATGGAAGATCCCCGAATCCTCCCTTGTCCTGGAAGGTGACCTTGGTCTAACCTCTGCCTCCAGGGGATGAAGGCCCTGGCAGCAGGAGTCTATCTCCCACTCGTCATCCCTGATGGCACGCAGTCTCTGGACTGTGGCCTGGAGCTCCTCTATCTGGCACCCCAGAGACTCCAAAGTGGAGCAAACCTCACAAGGGGAGGTGGCCATGCTCCCGGTCCCATGAGCCTGGAAACGTACCAGGCAGCACCCGCAGCTGAGAGCCAGAGGCTCCCTATGCGTGGAGCCTGGAACCATGGGTTCCATCTGGTTGAAGGCCTCTGAGGTGCCAGAGGGGGAGGCCACAGACTCCGAGGGGACCATCAATGTGCAGTGTGCCCATCCACGTCATGCGGCTGGTAGTCTGGCTACTGACAGCTACTGATGGGACTAGTTTCCCTAGGGCTCACTGGCAGGGCCTTGGGCCCTCCCGCTCACCCTCCAGTGCAAACTCCCCAGCTAAACTTATGTGCCGGGCCCAGAAGTGCACCTGTTTGCGCATCCTGTTCATGAGGCTCCAGTTGCATGGCTCCCTGGGGGGCTGGGCAAAGTAGGAGCCGGTGGGGTGGGGGGTGTGACACTCCTCAGCTCCACTCAGCTGCCTTCCTGCAGCTGAGCTACGCTACCTCCCACTCACCACAGGCCCCTGCTTACCTGCAGGCAAGCCGGGGCTAGTTGGGGGTCCTGGGGTCACTTGAGGTGTCCCTGGGCTCATGGGGGTGCAATGGGCTTACACCCATGTGTCTCACACCAGAGCCAGGGTCTGAATGTGGCTTCTGCCACTGCTGGGCCCTTTTTAAACTGTGTGGATGTGGAGGAGGGCCCGCCAGCACCATGCCACTTTTGGGGGCTAGGGGGGTCCCTCTCCCCCACCAAAGGAGGGGACAAGTAAGTGCCCCCCCTACGCTGTCTCACACGCTGGCAGCTCCAGTTGCGTGGCTCCCTGGGGGAACGGGCCAAGTAGGAGCTGGCGGGGGGCGTGACCCTCCTCAGCTCTACTCAGCTGCCCCCCACAGCTGAGCTAAGCTATGTCCCACCCACCACAGACCCCTGCTTACCTGCAGGCAGACCAGGGCTCGCTGGGGATCCTGGGGTCACTTGGGGGGGTCCCTGGACTCACAGGAGCACAACAGGCTTACACCCGTGCATCTCACACTGGACCCAGGCCTGAATGCTGCAGGTGGTGGTGGCTGGCAACCATGTTCAGTGTACCACTGAGGTGAGGGGAGTAAATTCTGCTAACGACAAGGCTGAAGTATGTGTGGTATCTGAGGCCCAAAGGGATTGTTCTGTTAGAGTGAGAACTCTATGTGAACAGGGGCAGGGACTGGTTGACTGTAACAGACTGTCCTATTGAAAACCCTGGCAGGAGGGTGGTAAATTTGTCCAGTGCCCTAGGAAATGAAGGAGGTTGAAGGGAATTTGGATGTCTACTATACAGTGAACACAGAGGGGTTGTGTACTTAATACTGCATAATTCTTTCACTCTCATAGTGACCATGAAAGAAAATCTAAAGTACTAGAAACAGAAACAAAAGACAACACAAAAAACGTGGCATGCTTTTAGGTTCCAAGAGTTGCCACTGTTTCATGAAAATGACACTCTGGTTGCATCTCCATTCTTAATGCTATAAAGGCTTACTGCACAGTAAGCCTTCCCTGGGAGCAAGTCTACATGTGCTCCCTGTTTGGAGAAAATCTGCTCCCAATGGGAGCAGCTCAGTACAGAGCTGCTCCTACTCTGCTCTGGCCCCCTTCAGCAATCAAGGGGAGCTCCAGGCTCCCCCAGGGTGCTAGCTCAGGGGCTGGCAGAGAGTACAGGGGCCAGTCCCAGTAAGCATGGGGGCAGGAGAGCTCTGCCAGCTGCAGCAGCAGCTGTCTTCTGCCCCTGTGCACATCCAAAGGGGTCCTGATGTGCACAAGACTGTGAGACAGCTGCCACTGCAGAGCTTTCCCACCGCATGTACATGGGGACAGCCCCAGCAGGGCTTCCCTGTGCAGCCAGGGTCTGGTTGGGAACTGTCCTGCTTCTGGGCAGCTGCCAGCCGGCCCCTAGCTGGGCAGGGATTTCCCTGAGCAGCTAGGGGCTGGCCAGGAGCTGTCCTGCTTTAGCCAGGGGCTGGCTGGGTGGGGAAGCAGAGCTCCCCAGCCCTGGTGTTGAGAGCAAATTAAGATGCTCGTGGCTGGCTCAGGTTAGGTTATGGGACCAGGACAGTTCAAGTTGGTAAGGCCATTCGCAGGTGAGACTGTAAGTAGGACGAATGATGTCATTCTGGTCCTCGGTTTTATAATTTTCCATACGACACCCCTTAGGTATAATGGATAGAGTGCAGCGTGCACATTTTGGGGATAAGTACATCATCCAAAGTGCTGTGTGCACCAGCCCTTTAAAAGGTTTCTGTGAGGGAGGGGCTTGATGTATGTATGTATGTATGTATGCATGTGTGGCTGGTGTTCTGTGTGGGTACACTTGTGAGAGAGATTGTGTAGGAATGCCTGAGGGCCTGTAAGGACTGATTTGATAGAAAGAGAGTGATTGAGGGGACCAAGAGAGAGTGATAGCTTGTGTGAGTGGGTATAGATCTTCCACAGAATCTGGGCCCTTTGCAAGGAGCAAGGATTCCTGGAGCAATCAGAGACCACCCCTCAATACACTGCTATACTCAGTCAGAGGTTGGCTCCCTGACAATTTCCTGTCGGGTGCATAAGGGCTTTGGTAGTGGCCTCACTGAGTAGTTGGTGAGTATCCCCCATACCTTGGGAAGGGATATTTTTGTGGGCTATCCTTTCTGTTGTATACGCTTGTGTAAGACCAGTGACCGGTCATAGGGTAAGGTAAGCCCTGGCACTGGGTCTGAAGAGGCAGATGGAGCCAAGGATGGCGGTGGTACAATAAATCATAATTGCTGTCCCTTTGTTCTGGTTATAGGATTTATAGGACTTAGGAATACTTAGTGTTGATTGTTACTGGTGTTACCATTGTCCTTTATATATATTACTAACATCGTAGTGGCCGTTTCGTGTTTCTTTAATAAACCGTTTCATTCGTGTACCACAAGCCTCCCTCTTAGTGATTATTAATTAAACCAGTGATAGATACAGACAGGGTTAAGATCCACCTTACCTTTCGGGGGAAATCTGAGAAGTGGTTGTTTAGGCCAGCTTCAAGATTTGGTTTAAAAGGTGCGATTTTTCCCCAACACCGGTGTTGCTTGGCTCCTGGCTCCTGTGGGAAGCCAGGAGCTGAGTGGCACCAAGACTGGGGGAGGTTCCCCATCCCCTGTGGGCCCCTGGTGTTGGGGTTTACTACAACACATGCACTATTTACTGCACGGTATCTACTACACACAGGGCCATCCCTGAGGGGGGATGAATTGGGGTGACCACCCTGGGACCCATGCTTTGGGAGGCCCTGTGGAGCCGGCTAGAGTGGCTGCGGCAACTCTGCATTGCCACCAGCTTCGCGTTTCCCCACGTGGCGCCCTTTCTTTCTCCCCCTTCACTGAATCTGCCGCCAGCTTCCTTGCATCCGGGGGCGAGGCCCCGCACAGGCTGATTTGCCCCAGGCCCCGCACCCTGATGAAATCGTCTCTATGTAGTTAGTTAACTGCATACTAGACTAATTTACTGTGCAATAAATGGTACACCTGTGTAGATGGTGACGTGTTACTGAGCAGTAGATTAGTCTACTGCACCATAAAGCGTCTCATATAAACATGCCCTGTATGCATCTAACAAAAGGAAACTGGTCAGTCACCAAAAGATCCTAAAAGAAGCAGCTCTGTACACAAGGATTTCACCCCAGGTGAACACATATAGTGGAGAACTAGGTTGTAATTTCACCAAAGCCTAGAAAGCTGGAAGAGAAAGGCACTAAGGAGTTTCTTTTTGCCCAAGATCATATCAGGCAGGGAATAATTACAGCAGGCTGAGAAAACTAAGCTGCAGGACATGGGACAACCAGAACTAAAGGACTACCACTCTTTGACAAATTTAGTGCTGATGTTTTAAAGGAGTTGTACAAGTCCTTAAAACAGCAAATAACATCTCAAAAACTAACTGAATACAGGCAATCCTCAACTTACAATGTTTCAAGTTACAATGTTTCTCACTTACAACGTTTATAAATTGACACGGTTTCAACTTTATGACATCAGTTTCGACTTTACAATGCTTGATCCGATGTGATACCATGCCAGCAAACAAGTTCACTGCAGTGCTCATCTCCCTGGAGACCATCTGTCCAAACTTCCTTGGACACTTTCTTTAAGAAAGCAGACAAGAAAAAAACTGCAGCCAGACTCCTGAGAAGACTCCAGCCAAGAACCCTTCAAAAAGTCCAGCCAAGAACCCTTCAAAAAGACCAGCAAAGTTGCTTCAAAGAAGTCCTTCCAAATCAATATGACTGCTATTTACAATATAAATACACTAATGTAGCTATTTTACTCATCTATAATTGATCGAGTACAAAATTCTGGGGTACTTTAGTGAAAATAGGGTATTGGGCCTTGGTTCAGGAACCAATCCCCCATTTATAACATTGTTTCTTATGAGAAAATTGGTTCTGAGTTACGTTTCGACTTAAGATGCGGTTTTCGGGAACCAATTGTGTTGTAAGTCGGAGGACTGCCTGTACTGCCAGTTAGCTGAGTTAATAAACTGGTTATAAGTGTGTGAAATTCTGTATTTATATTAATTCTTCATTACGTTTAGCTGGGAAAGGAAGATGTGGATAACTGTACTTTTAAGAGGTACTTGCATGAGTCACCTGGAACCAGCCGTTATGGTTCCGTTATGGGCGCAGGAACCTCTGTTGACCGTCTGAGTTCTCTGTAACTACTGAACAACACAGCAATGAGAAATAAAAGCCATATCTCAACTTGCTCTAGAGAAAATCTTTCCAGTGATGCAGGAGCTCTTCAAAGCACATGCTTAGCTGCCAGAGGCACAAATCAAAAAAAAAAAGCTTCACTTAAGCACTATTCTTAAAAAGATCTTCCCAGAGCCACCCATCCTAGCCTTCAAACAAGCACCGAACCTCGCTAACCTCATCACCAGAAGCAAACTTCCTCAAGCCCAGAACACACCAAAAGGATCCAGACCGTGCCATGACAAGAAATGAAAAACCTGCCAACACATCTCCACCACCCCCACTATTACTACACCCCACAACAGAGCCATCAGCATCCCAGGATATTACAGCTGCACCTCCAGAAATGTAATATACCTCATCCAATGCACCAAATGCCCTGATGGAAAATATGTAGGAGAGACCAAACAACAACTGCGCACCAAAATGAACACACACCAGAAATCTATCAAAGACAGAAATACCCAATTACCTGTGGGGGCACATTTCTCACAAGAAAACCACTCTCTCTCCAATCTCTCAGTCCTGATCCTCAATGGAAACTTACACAACGCTCCCCAGAGACGAGCCTATGAACTCCACTTCATCAACCTCCTGGATACTAAAAATCATGGACTAAATATAGACATTGGATTTATGACACGTTATTAACCTGCCTGACAACTGACTCCCCAGCCCAGCCCCTGGCTTGTTTACTTTTCATTCCATCCAGGAAGAGCACACACCAACTGCTGAAACTTCCTTAGCCTGATGAAGGGTTTTTGAACCCAAAAGCTTGCTTAATAACTATTCTCCAACTATTTGGGTTGGTCTAATAAAAGATATCAGATTCACCCAAGGAACCTTGTCACTTAAGCACTGACTTTTATTCCATGTGGCAGGGCATGACATACTGCAGTAGATATTACAATTCATTTGACTGGAAAGGTGCTAAAGATAAATTCTTAAGATGCTTTATCAGACTGGATAATATAATGAAAAAAAGATCTCTCTCTAATTCTGCCTCTAACACCAGAGAATCCAGCACTGTCAAGATTCTAGGTGAAAAAGCTTTAAAAAGCAAGTACATTAAAGCAAGTTTCTTTAGCTCAGCATAGGAACGTCAGAGAGACAAAGACCAAAGCTCAGACTTATCCAAAGTAGGTCTGAGACTGCAAAGCGAAGTCAAATTGGGCAGAAAAGTTTAGTTGAGTCTTTTTCCAACAGCTAAATGTTTACAATATTTAGTCTTTTTTTTTAAACAATGTTTAGTTTTTGGGTTTTTTTACAAGAGCTAAATATTTGGTTCCCAACTTACAAGATGGAGTTACCTAGACAAAAGCTACTAATAAGTGTAAGGTAGACTTCTGACACTGAAATCAGTAAGATCAGGGGTATTCAACCTCCAGCCCGCAGGCCACGTGCAACCCTTGGAGCCATGGCATCTGGCCCATGGGGCTCTCCATGGGTTGAGAAATTTGGCAGCAGGAAAACAGTGACAGTGAGCAGGAGAGACTACCACCCTCCCCGGTTGCCAAATTCCCAAACCCCAAGCCCCACACAGCTGGTCAGAGCTGGGTCTTGCTCCCTTCCCTGTGTCTAGGTCCTAGCCCAGGAGCGGGCAATTATTTCGGGCAGAGGGCCACTTACTGAGTTTTGGCAAGCCATTGAGGGTCGCATGACAGGCAGCCAGGGGTAGATAAATATTAATTTTCTAAATTTTCAAGGGGCCCTGCAGGCAGGATAGAATAGCCTGGCGGGCCACATCCAGCCCACGAGCCGCATTTTGCCCACCCATCAGACCATGGGCTGAGGCTGGAGCATGGCCCCCTCCCCTCATGGATTGGGTCTCCTTGCCACCCATGGGGCCAGGTTGGAGCTGCACCCGACCGGGTTGAGGCTGGGCTACCTTGAATAACTTGACATTATAAACTCAAACGGTAACTATTTTTATCTGCCACAGCATTGACGTTTTTTTTTACGGAGTTTTGTTGAGTAACGTGTTGGACCACATCAGGCCCATATCCTTCCTTCCTAAGGTTTCTGAGCTGGGCAGGCGCTACCAGGCTTCCCGTTTGCTTTCACTTGGGGGAAAAACCAAACTAGTTCCCCAGTGGGGTGGCGGCCTGGGCCAGCACAGACTCAGGGGTAGCTACCATCCTACATTCCCAAAGCTTGGGCTGGAGTTCACAGGAAAGGCCGAAGGGTCCCGGCCCCGCCAGACAGCAGCGACTCGGCCCCGACCCCGCACGTCCCACCAGCCGGAGAACTGGAGCGGTTCCCAGCAGAAAACCCCAGAGCCGCTCTAGCACGAAGCCCGGTCGCGCCTCCCGCCACAGCTGCAG
>NW_005842626.1:649819-661649 GCF_000455745.1 Alligator sinensis | reverse complement strand
CTGAGGCGGCGCGGCCCAACTCTGCTGTCCGGGCCGGACCTTGCTCCTGCGGCTTCTCGGAGCCGCCCATGGGGACGGGCCGGGGGCGAAGCGGGGAACGTGGCGGCGCCAGCGCGGGGAAGTGCTGCCCGCGGAACTTCCGCGCAGGAAAGTTTGACCCGCGCTGCGTGTGTTGGCTCTCCGGGCCCCAAGGTGCGGGTGGCTGCGGCCCCCACGGGCTGAGCCAGAGTTGCGGGCACGAGCCTGCAGCGCCCGGCCCGCCCTACCGCAGACTTACTCTACGGGTTTTTTTCTGTGGTCAAAAACGCGTGTGAAAACGAAGAGCTGGGAAGCACTGTCCTAACCGGAGAGAGCTTGGCAGTTAGGTGTAGTCCGTCCCATAGTCTAAATACCTCTTAACAGTATTTTGGTAGGAAATTATTGACCTACCTCATTGGCTTGAACCCATGACAGTTAGGGGCAGGCTACATGCAGACTCAGGTGCCTCCAGCCAGCAGCAACTATCCTGAGCTTTGCAGCCACCTTTGAGTCTGTTCTGGGCATTTGCTAAGTGTCTGGCGATTGGACTTCTGCATCTGGAAATGGCTTTTATTTTCTGTGTTTAAAATTGTTAAATGGAATAATTTCTTTCCTAGTTACAGCTTGTCTCCACTGAACAGCCATGTTTCCAGCCAAACTGAACCAAAGCTCAGAGGAAACAAAAACAAGATTTGTTTTTTAGTTGCTTAACATGTTGCAAAGGGGGGGGCGGGATAGATGCTTGTAATTGATTTTGAACAGGGTGGTCTTCAGTTGGACGTTTTAGCAAAAATCACTTTAGAAATGACAAACAGAAAGAGAAGAGCTCTTAACTTTCAGAGGAGCTCTAAATGTTTTGCTAGTATGTGTTTATGTATTGTATGCATTTATCAACTGTCCAGTTCAGGGCGCTTAAGCAGATATTTTGATAGTCTATGCAGGTTTTGTAAGTTAAGTGTCTTGTATTTGGATTTCGGTTCAAACTGTTATTTTGCATCACTTTTTTTGTTGAAAGAAACCACTGATACTGGTAAAAATTAAGTTCCTCTCTAGTGCAACTTCAAAGTAACTGCACCAAGAGTTCTATTGTATGGGTATTTTTATAGATACTGAAAAATCCAAATGAAAAAAGTGCACAAGTGTCTAGACTGCAACTTGTCTAAGAGTGGCAGACTTAAGCTGATTAGGTTCTTCCTTTTTTTAAGCATGGAAGGGATGGTAGTTCCCTGGCTGCATGCATCAGTTAACTGTAGTGGCTATAGGTGGCTTCTTAAACTGTATGTAACAATATTTTTTTTCTTTATTTTGTAGAACGGTATGTTGGACTTTGTGTTTGCTGTGGATGATTCTGTGACTTGGCACATGATGAATTTGTTAAAGAATAAGAGTCATTATTCTTTCCTAAAATTTTTGGGGCCAAAACAAATAAGTAATATACAGAACTATGGAGCTGGAATTTACTACAACACTTTAGTGCCTTTTCATGGTAGGGTAAGTATAACAGCCTGGGAGTGGGATAATTTAGATATTTGTATTGTAGAGTATTGGATTTACTAAGTCAAGGTCAGTTTTCTTTGGAAAAAATAGAAATTATTATGTAAATGTGAACTGAAGATGTAATTGATTTTTGGCTGATATTTACAAGCTTACATAAAACCCTTGTTTGCACATAGTGGGCACTTCAGCACACATGCTGGGGCACATGTTTCCTGTGGAACAGATAGCAGCGGCACACGTTTGTCCCCAGGCATGCACGCTCTGATATGCGGCAGTGACCCAAGTGGGGTAGGGGAGTTTGGGGCCAGCATTTGTCTGGGGTCCTGGGGGTCTCCTGGGACATCAGCGGCACTAGTGAGCGCATCTATATGTGCACTTTACTGTGGAGTTGACTAATTAGCTACTCAGTAAAGCTTCACCATCCGCACGTGTTCCAGTATTGGAGCACAGTAAATTAATTAACTCCATCATAAGACAATACTATCTTACGGCATAGTGATTAACTGTGATCAAATGCCCATGTGGATGGTGACCGCTGGGTGCAAATTGCACCCTGTCAGTTCAGCCAGCTGGGGGACAGCCCCTCTGAATTCCAATTCTGCTGCCTGGAGCTGACCCTCTGTGCTCCCTGACAGCCCAGGGCTGCTCTGCCCTAGCTCTAATTGCTGCAGCCCCAGGCACGTGTGTAGACACTGTGCCTGGGAGCAGTTAACTTGGGTGCGAACTGCTCCAGAGTTTTTATTGAGTTGCTTTAAAGCATGTGTAGATGCACCCAGTATGCTTAATCAGTGTCTGAAGCTGTTCTACCAAGTAATGTGTGATTTGTTGGTTGGCAAACAGCAGGCAATGTTGTGATTAAAAAAAAAAAAAAAAAGTCTCATAAATAATGTGAAAATGTTACAGACTAATAACTGGATTTATATTTCAGTTCATTATGGCAGGACAGGTATTATATTGCCACTTACAGAACAGAAAGACAGACCTGAATTCAGTGAATGACCAATTCACAGAACAGGGTAGATAATTGTTTCCATTTATATGGATACCAATATGAAAAAAATTAGACCTGACCACTTGTAATTGGCATCTGTATTATTTAACTTCTAGTGCTCTCTTCTATGGGTATTGGCTGTAATTAAAAAATCATAGAAGTGGTATTTGCTTTTCCTACACACCGGCTTTCAAGGTTTTTGTGTTGAGGGATGCATGTGTATGTTTACTTCTTATCTCCTCAATACTGAGTTTGAGACACTGTCAACTTATAACTACAAGAAAATAAAATTTCATCTTTTTACTAAAAGCAGAAGATGTAATTAAGGATGCCGAAAAGCTGTTTTCTGCCATCTACAAACTTACAAAGGAAAATTGGGTTTGAAGTCCAAGATTGAGCAAGGTATAAATGGTTTTACATCAGAAAGCCACCTCCTAATCTGGGGGTAGAGAGGCAGATATAGGCATTCTTAATGTACTTGTGAGTTTAAGGGACTTGGGTAAGATAAGAATTTGCAGCATGATCCATGTCCTTTCAACCTTAAATGGGTTTTAAATATTTGAACTCAGAGTAGAATCAAGCCTTTGATAAAGTTATGATTCCTACCCTTCCCTTTTGATTTTTTTCCTCTGTTGCAGTAAAGCAGTTGCTGCATTTTCTTGCTTATCACACCTCCCAATGATACGTGCACTTGGTTTTTGGATGGCAGAATATATGGAAAAGAAAACCCATTTTTTGAGAGTCGTGGCTGACTGAGACAAAGCTCTAGCCCTCCTAGAAACACCGAGGCTACTGACAAACGTGAAAAAATAAAACGGTGCTTTACTGAGAGACGAAGCCCATTAGTTCAGCCTCGCTCTCCAGCATCTGTATAGATTGGGGGCTTCAGTGGGACTTTGGCGCTTTTATCTGAAGCTGATTCAGTCAACTATTAGGTAAAAGTGCCAAAGCGCCCCATTGAAGCGTGCGGTCTATACAGAGGTTGGGTGACTCGGGTCATACTAACACAATGCCTCTTTTGGGCATCCGCTGGGCTCAGTGCAGGGGTGCATCAAGTTGAAAGTAATGTGCCGGGTTTGTCTGTTTCTTTTTTTGTCTGTAAGCAGACTGTGTCCAGGAAGTGTGGCATTCCAGGAGACAGTTTGGGTAAGGCAGCAGAACAGCAACAAGACTAGGCCCCAGACTCTTGCAGGGTTAGTAGAAAGACTTACTTTTTTACTGTTCTTTATAGAAGTGAACCAATGTATTGGTGCACCTCTATTGGATTGGCACCAATATAAAGACATTTGTATTGAAAATTGGCTTGATTTGGCTGATAAATGCCAGTGCACGCCTGCAGCCGCAGCACAGCACTCGGGCAGCAAGGAGTGCAGCCTGGCAGCTTGGAGAGCTGCATACAGCTGGTAAGTCTGTAGTGCTGGAAGGGTAGTGGGGAGGAGATCAATGCACCCCATGGTGAGGGAGGGCCTGGGGCAGGTTCCACCCAGCTGGGGCAGGACGTAGCTGCCATTTGTCCAGAGGGTGCGGGGAGGGGAGGTCAGCTCCTGCTGCTGTGAGCCCCCCGAAAAGGCATGGGAGGGTGCTCCATGGATCTGCGTGGGTGGGGTGAGGGGGGCTGCTACTGCAGGCTGGGGTTGGAGCTGCACTCAGACCAGGTAGGGGTGCTGGGAAGGGAGGCTTTGGGGTGGCTGCAGTGTCCCGTCCCCCCGCCCCATCTGTATCCCCCTTTCCAGCGCTGCTGCCTAGCCCAGCCCGGCGCAGCCCTGGCCCAACCTGCAGCTACAGCATGCCCCATGCAGATCTGGGGGCACACACCACCCTCCCGGGGTGCATGCAGCAGCAGGAGCCACCCTCCCCATGCCCCCCAGATGAGTTATGGCTCTGTCCCGTGCCCTGCCCCAACCCTACTCCCTCCCTCACCTTGGGGGGGCCTTGATCTGCCTCCCCCCATGCCCCTCCCCTCCCCTTCCACCATAACAGACTTACCAGCTGCACGCAGCTGTATCGGAAATCTGATCGCTATTGGCCAATATGCTGCCTCAAAAATTAGCTATCGACCCCCAAAATCTCTATCGGTGCACCCCTAGTTCTTTTATATAAGTTCTTATAAATGAAGTGTCTTTTTTCCATGCCACAAGCCTCATCATGATACTACAGACTGCACAACAGCTCATTTATCCTGAACCAGCTCAATTGCTGCTTTAGGTATGGCTGCTGGAGGGCTGATTTTGGTCTGGTAGGGGCAGGGAGGTGCATGTGTAGTACACAAGTATATTTCAGTCTCCATTCTTGTCTTGTCCAACCATTCTGGAGTCAGTTGGTTTGACCAAGTGGAACTTAGACACTTTGTATGAAAATAGTTTGCAGCTTATTTAATTTAAGTGTGTTGGCAATGGAAAAGTAGCAGTTTTAGGGGTTTTTTAAACAAAAAAGAAACCTTAAACTTTAAGGCATAAAAGTACTTTTATGTTAGAAAAAAGCCATGGAGAGAACAATTCATCTCTAGGAGAACTGAGTGTAACATAACTGTTTTCTGGTACTTGTGAGCCACAATTTCACTGACAACAACTTTTAGTTCTTTTTTTTTCTTTTTTTTCTTCTTTTTAATAATATATCACTCAGTTTTCTCCAGGGTCTAGAGATGTAAAATTTCAGAAATTTTGAGGCCGTGGAAAACAACTTTTTTTTTCCAAATAATTAAAAAAAAAAAAAAAAAATGGGGGGAAAATTGAAATATATGCAATACTTTTTTCTTAGCACCCTTTACAAATCTAAATTCACGTTGCTACTTTAAGAACATAAAATGCATTATGTATAATTTGGTTGGATCATAAAATTATTGTGTTTGGTATATTTATTAAATTTAAACGTATAGTTTATTCAGACAATCATTACAAATTTACTATGTGAATTTACTTTAAAATGCTTTTAATTTTTGTTACAAATGGAGCTACAAGCTGCTGAACTCTAAGGAACCTTGTATCTCTTAGGTTTTGCCAGTTTGTGAGAAGCAGGCAAAAATTAAAGTTGAAAATAGAAGAAACCATCAACATTGTAGTAAAACAAAGAAAGTTATTATATATCCTTGACCTAGTCTCCACCACAGTGTCAAGCAGATACAGAAAGCACTCATTTTTAGAAAAAATGCTGAGGGGGGAAAAAAAAACCCTCAAGACTCATTGAATACGAATTTTGCTATATGAAACTTTGTCTAATCAGTCTCATTTTCTGAGCTATCACTATCAGCAGTTTGTGATTCTTCTGATGCTTCATTTTTATCATCTTCACGGACTTCTGAAAACCGAAAGTTTGCCTGGATTGAGACAGGCTTCTCTACTCTTTCACATGTTAGTTTAGTTCTTGATTTGGTGTGTTTCTAATTCACATGTTAGTTTAGTTCTTGATTTGGTGTATTTCTAAACAGACCAGTTTTTTTCACGTGCTGCAGAAGATGAAGGAATCTGAAGCAGAAGAGAAGCAAGAAGAATCATCAAGTGTTCCTTACATTTCTGGGTACTTTAAGATCCTCAGTTATTACTGTTTCTTGAAGAGCTTCTTCGTGGTTTTTTTTTTAGTAGATTTTCAAATAAGATCACCACTTCACCCCATCTAGTTTGACTGCAGAGTTTGAGTGTCACTACTTTATTCTTTGCATTCTTTTCTTCCTGCTTTTTCTTAAAGACTGCAGCTACAATACGAGTAGCTTTTTATGTTTTATAACTTCTTTTGCTCTTCTGTAGATCTTTTGCAGAGTGTCCAACTTCATGATGTCATTAAGAAGCAAGTTTAGCCCATGGGATGTACATCCTGTTGCAGTAATATGTGGATATTTATTCATTAATAGCCAATTCCCCATCAAGAATGATGGCGGGGAGTGGGCAGGGATGGAGCCCTGTGCCCCACCCCCCAGCCACCCTGCGTCAGGCCCAGGCCCAAGCCCCCCTCCCCCCCTCCCCCCCCCGCTGCCGTTGCATTGGCCCGGGCCCACTCGTTCCTTCCTGCCACGGCATGCCTGCCCCTCTCCTCTCCTCTCCCGTCAGGCCCACTCCTCCCCCCCACCACTGCCACGGTGACAACGGAAGTGGGGAGGGGTTGGTCAAGGCCAACGCCAGTGGGGCCCCCCCGCCCTGTGGCGTGCTGACCCCGCTCCCCCCCTCCCTGCACCTTCGCTACCACCTCCAGGGAGAAGGGGAGGGGGGCAAAGCCAGCTCTGGTGACCTCGTCCCCCCCCCATTCCGTCTGTTCCATTGCCTCTGCCTCCCCCCTCCACCCCAGCTCTGTCCCCTGTGTCCCCACCATCATGGTGGCCCTCCACTGCACCACCACCATCTGTCCCAGTGCTGTATTCGCACTTTAATTGGCTGTTTTAGTCAGCCAATCAGAGTATGAATAAAGCATTATGGACAGACGGACTGAGGCTTTTATAATATTAGAATGATCTCCCGTGCTGTTTTCATGTTACATGCTCAAAGAATGTCTGCTGGGCAAATGGTATGATGGTCTTGGTAATTTAAAAGCTTCCTGCCAGTATGTACTCTCAGTTATTGAAAGAATATATTGCTCTTGCAAGGGCTTGGACAATTTTTTTCTTGACCTTCAGGTGTCATCTTGTCTTCAAATGAAGCTATTGAGAGTCTTTTGTGTACAGTTGGTTGCAATAGTTGGTTACTTGAGGATGTTCATTGGGCAACCCTTTGTGATGCTGATGTTATAGAAGAAGCAGTAGGAGGACTTCTGGATTGAGAACGTTGGAAAGAGCTACTTGCACGGTCATCATCATGATCTACCTCCTCCTCACCTACACCCATGAAGGATTTTTTAATGTCTGCAGGACACTTCTTACATACAAGGATGTGTTTGGTCATCCTAATAGCATTTGGAAATGCACATTTCATTTGACAGATTTGCAAATCACTTTTTTTCCCCTCAGAATAACTTGCAGTATGGAAATGCTTCCATGTGCTAGAAGTTGGTTGCACCATTTTTCTGAGGAAGAAAAAAGAAAAATGTAATTTAGTGGCTAGCTTGCATATAGATAGATAAACACTAAGCTGCAGCATGTAAAAATTTAGTAATGGATGGAGGAGAGGCCTCCTCAGAGTTAACTGTGAACAACTTCCCTGCCCTGCAGGTCTTACCTCACTGCTGAGGTTGGGTGATTTCTCACAAAACAGATTAATAGGAATTCAATTATGAATACATAGGTTATGAAAATATATTAAATCAGCTAAAATATAGTTTAATATACTGAATTCAGAGAAATTTAAACCTTTACCTTTTCAATAAGTATACTTTCAGCTCCTTTGTGCTGCTTCTGTAATTCTGTGGATCTCAAGGTCGCAAGGGCCAGGAGGAGGCAGGTTCCTTTCAACTCCAAATCCTTTAGACTTGCTCTGTCTCCTCTCGTGAGGCTTTAGAGCAAGTAGGACAATAAGCTCCTTCTTTCTGATCTCTACCGGAACGAATAGATGCTGTTGCCAGTGTCCACTCCCAGCCCTTTGAGGCCTAGTCAAGAGGACAGGAGCAGATCCACCAACCTCTAGATCAAAAGTCAACAGTAGAGGAAGTCCACAAGCAAAGAAGGCACTGAATCTTTGTGAAAATGGCAATGCCCCCTGGGGGGCAGAAATACATCTTTCTCTTGCATTTCAGAGTTGTATTGTACTGCTTGTCTGTGGTGTACAGGAATTGTAATGATCTGGTACTGTAGATAGTCTTACATAAAAGTATTCCTATTACATAGCTATTAGAAAACATTTTGGGGCAGTAAAGGGTAGCAATATATGAACACCTTGTCTTAAACATTTTATTCATCGTTCAAAAAGAAAATATTACATAAGAGGGTTTTTTTTTTATTTTTTCAAAAAATTTCAACTTTTTCCAAATTTTCAGAAAAAAACAAAAGTCCTCGGCGGGGGGGAGGGGAACGGGGGGAGAGATCTTTTTTTCCCTGGATTTTTTTTTTCTGGGCCTTTACATCTCTACCAGGGTCAGGGCCATCTAAGCTGGCTCTAGTTTGAGATTTATCTTTTTTTCTTCTTCATATGTATTGATCCTAGAATTAACTGTTCTAACTTTGATTCTAGAAAGAACATGTTAGCAGCATATTGTCCATCTTTTCTCTCTACTCGGCCTAGGAGGGATTGCAGATAAGTAGGAATCTCCTTCCTTCTCTGAGAACACAAGATGTCAGCAGGCTAAATTATTTGGGGGTGGGCATTTTGAAGAAGGCTGAAAACTTTATTCCCTTTGGAGTTCTAATGGATTTTCCTGTTCTAGGTAATACAGGGTTACAAGTAGATTGTCTTGGGGGAGAACAAACTAAATAGTGGAAACAGGAACTTTCTTGCAGCCTTTTTCTGGCACAAAGTGTAGCTTATGACCTAGCCAGCGCAGTGTCCTTCTCTACCTCTGAGCAGAAGGCTGCTAAATTCCTGGCCCCTCTGAAGCAAGGGAAGCTCAGACACTGTGGAGCAGCAGTGTTGCCAAACTGCTTTGTAAAACGGACTTCCCGTGTGCTGGATCAGGCTTTTTCCTCTGTAGGTTGCTTACCCTAGATTCATAGATAGTAAGGCCGAAAGGGACCTTGGAAGATCATTGGGTCCAGTCCCCTGCACCAAGCAGGAAAGATAACTGGGGGTCAGATGACCCCAGCAAGGTGACTGTCTAGTCTCCTCATGAAGATTTTCAGGGTAGGTGATTGCACCACCTCTGGAGGGAGCTTATTCCACAGTCTGGACACCCTGACTAAAGAAGTTTTTCCTAATGTTGAGCCTGAATCAGTCTTCCAGGAGTTTGTGGCCATTAACTAGCCCCATTTCAATTTATTTCCATTCTGCATTCTTGCTTCTCTCTCCATCTTGGAGGCATAATTAATAAGATATGCTATGGGCCAAACCTGCTGCAGGGGGAACTGCTGCCGTGTCTGGCACCTACAGAGAGTCAGCCTCACCCCCTGCACCCCATCCTCCATGAAGAGCTGTTGCTGTGCTTGGGCCCAGGGCTCAAGGCAGCCTCATGCTATTTCCTGGACAGATGTTCCTGTGGGGGGAAGGTGTGGATGTGGCCAGGAGCTAGGAGTTAACTGAGCAGCCACTAACTGAAAGATTCATGCACGCTTCTATTGCAGCTGCCCCCAAATTTCAGTGATTGCTAAAGGTAAATTTGGTGGTGAAAAGCCCAGGAGCTGCAGTATGGGGGAAGACTAACACCTCTAACTTCTTAATTGCTGGCTGTGCCTCCAGTGGTGTTGTCTGGCCCAGCAGTGTTCTGGAACTTCATCTAAGTCTGTGCCCAGGACCTGTGGCTCACTCACCCACCCCTTGTTGTGCTACTATATCTCCCGTTCCAACACGAGGCAGCAAATTGTTGCCTAGCTTTCAGTAATGCACTTGGTTTATGTCACTTTCCCCATCTAAAATTAAGGATATGTTACAAGGATGGAGTTAAAATGATCATTTCCTTTTTGAAAGCATTGTCAAACATTAAGGTATTATACTGTATGGTATGTTATCTCCTTTAGCGTATGGCTTACTCTTCCTGCTAGGAGTGTTTTCTTTTCCAGTGTGTTGTTTACTGTTATGAAAGTACCTTTCTTTTTTCTTTTTTGTATGTCAGTCTAACTTGCCAAAGAGGATTAAAATTAATGGAAAATAATGGGAATCAAACTGGAGCCCTTCAAGAGTTGTGGAAAATTAAGTTAAGCCTTCTTCTGGCATTACTGTTAAGAGCTCAGATTTACAAAAGTGGACTAGCAGTGCTTTTATTTTAATCCTTTTTTTTTTCCTTTATCCCTGAGCTTCTATACTTAGTACTGTGGATTGATGATTGGCTCCACAAGGCTTAGCATATACTTTCCACCCATCTCCCAGTTAGTTCATTCCCTAGATTCTCTAAATATCATTCTAACTGCATTTGCAACTTTTAGGAGTCCTGTAGGACCCTTGCATCCTGGAAGCAAAGAATAAGAAAAGTAGGAAGTCTTGACTTGTAAACTGTGTTAGCAACATATCATCTAAATTGTTTACTTAAAATGTGCGCAGTTTTAGGCTGCAGTGTGGGTAATGAGGAAACATTCAGAAACACAATGAATTTAAATCTTGAGAATTTGATCAGAATAATGTTTTAGCAAGTTTAGTTTTCTTTTTTCATTCTTTCCTTTTTTTATTTACAATACATTTTTTTAAATTATAAGAGAAACAGCACTCACTGACAGGATGATATAACAACTCTGGAAGCTATCAAAGCTTTATAGTTTTAATTTCCTCAAAACAATTGGTACAACTGAACTGCTAATTTTACAGTGCTGGGAAACTGTAATTCCCTTGTATGCAGGGGGCTTTTGTTTGGTCAGATTGTTGCTTTTACTGGCTGGTGGTTGTTGGTCAGTTACATTGAAGTACTACCTGGCAGCTAGCACAATCTTCCCTTGACTCAAGAGCAGAAACCTATGGTTTCAAGCTGAAGAACCAACATTTTCAACCTTGGTTCTGCAGATTTGTGCTGTGTTTAGGTTTGATGTAATCTCATTATAAGAGGGAATTAAAATCACCCTTAAAGTGCAGAAAGGAGAAGTCACCCAGCTTTTACAGTTGTAGGTAGTCTTGCATTTTTTTGAAAACGTTGAGTAGATTGAGTAAAGACCCCTGGAGGATTAATGTAATAGTTCTCTTAACGTGTCTTACTTAACTTTCTCCATTTAGTTCCTCAATGAAATAGATGTGGCAAGAAGACGGGTCCCGTTGTGTATCCTGCACTAACCGAGCCAGCAAGTCTGGCACAGAGCAATGTCTTGAAGAGTGTAGGTGCTGTACCTGCTGTGGGAGTATCACCACCCTTTCAGGTGCTCACTATAGAGTAGTGGGATACCATCAGTATTTTAACCAGTGACCAATGGGAATCATTTGTTCCTGTATAGCAGGGGCGTGAAATGCATGATCCATGATCTGGATGTGGCCTATAAAAGTGAGTTATCTGGCCTGCCATCTTTCCCAGGCCCAGAATAAAGGAGTGGGGGCAGGAAATGTGGCAGAAAATCTGTGCCCCTCTCCAGAAATCTGTCTCTGCCAGCGTGAGAGGCTGGGGTTGAATTCCTCAGGGCGGGGATCTCTTTCCTGTCTACATGACAAAAGCCTGGTGCCTCGGAGGCGGATGCTCTGGTCACCTGGGGGGGGGAACCCAACCCACCGGCCCAGGTAGCCAGTGAGGCTTTTTTAGATTGGTTGGCTTGTGGCCAGCAATGGCAGCTTCAATTGGACCATGCTGCTGTGGTCAGAGAGGTTATTTAAAGGCCCGGGCCAGGAAGAAGGCAGCCATTAGCCATGC
>NW_005842626.1:646454-649382 GCF_000455745.1 Alligator sinensis | reverse complement strand
ATCAGGCCTGTGTTTTCCAAGGTGCGCAGAGCCAGAATTGAGTCCAGAGCCTTGGATGGTGGCAGTGGGAACCCCAGGCTAGCGGGTGTGCTCCAGGGAAGGGGTCGGCCAGACGTGAGGCACCCCAGGGAGGGCACTCGGAGCCTGGAAGGTGGCTGCGCGCAGTGAGGTGGGCGGCTCAACACAGGAGCACCCCCTCCTGGCCCGTCACTCATGGTGGTAGAGGTGGGATCCGAATACCCTGCTGTTTTAATAATTTGGGAAAAGGAATAGAGTCACTGAAATCCCTTGAGCAAACAATTTCTAATTTGGCATCAGGTCAACTGGATAGTGTAGATAGTCAGGATGGTGGACGAGTATGTCCGGATGACCGTGCCTGAACTGAAAGAACTAGCAAAAGAGAGAGGCCTTCAAGTGAAGAAAGGGCTAAAGAAGGAAGAGGTGGTTAAACTCTTGTGCACCAGTGAGTCAGAACCAGTGTCAGCTTCACGCTCGTCAAGTCCTGAGTCCGACCTGGAAACACACTCCTGCTCGTCAAGTCCAGAGGCTGCCAAGAGATCACCCTCTGAGGGGGAGCAGCAGAGACTCCAGGAGCTGGAGTTAAATCTGCAGCTGGAGGAGAAGAGGATGGAGATGGAGGCAAAAAAGCTGGAAGCCCAGCGCGAGAAGGAACAACAACAGCTAGAAGCTAAAAGGATGGAGTTGGAGGAAAAAAGGGAACAAAGACAGCTGGAGGAGAAAAAGCTGGAAGCCCAGCGTGAGAAGGAACAACGACAGCTGGAGGCCCAGTGTGAGAAGGAATGGGAACAATGACAGCTGGAGGAAAAGAGGACGGAGATGGAAGCCCAGTTGGAGGAAAGAAAGCTGGAGCTCGAGCAGAAAAACCTTGAGGCTCAGCTCCGTCTGCCGACCAACGGGGGAAACGCGAACACTCCGCAAGCGTCTGGGGAACACCCCAAACTGGACGTCTCAGCCTTCGCTCACTACCGAGACGGAGACGATCCTGCGGTGTTCCTAAGCAACTTTGAAAGACAAGCCCAGCGGTGTAAGGTGCCGGAGGAAAAGATCATGATGTACTTGTCTGCTCTGGTAGAAGGCGACATGGCGGTGTTCCTGAACAGCCTGCCCTCAGATGCAACTGATGACTATAATGCCTTTAAAGCTGCAGTGTCTAAAAGGTTCAAGTTAGGACCGGACTATTTTCAGAAAAAATTCCAGAATACGCGCCCACAACCCAGAAAGTCATTGACTGATTATGTGACCCTGTTGGACGACACATACATTAAATGGTTAGCCGAAGCCAAGGTTGACACTTTAGAAAAGTCACGCCATCTCATGGTGCTGGAACAATTCTATTTTTGGTGTCCGAGAGAGGTTAAGACCCTGGTCAGGGACAGGGACCCCAAAAATGCTCATGAGGCCGCTGAAATTGCAGACCGACTGTTGCTAAACCGTGAGAAGCCTCCCTACTCTGGGAAGGAACAAAAAGGGTTCCAAAGAGGGGGGAAGGGAGGTCCAGGTCAAAAAGGGGAAAGGCGGCCCCAAATTCGGACAAACCACCCAATTCGGAAAAGAGGGGGTGCTATAACTGCGGGGAGCGGGGCCACATCAAGCCCAACTGCCCAAAGCTGAGCAATAGACCCAGGCCCATCAGGCGTGCAATGGCCGTGAGCAGTGAGGGGGAAGGCCGGAGCCACTCTGAGGGGAGTGTCTGTTGCTACAGGATCACAAACTCAGAGGAGGTGATGGCCCCCCACCGGACCATGATAACGGTAAAGGAGAGGACCCTTGTAGGGGAGCTGGACACGGGGTCCAGTGTAACATTAATCAATTCCAACCTTGTCTCGCCTGCAGACATAAGCCCGGGGAAGACCCTTACTATTCACGGGGTGGGGCCCCCACCTCTGCCCATACTGGTAGTCCGTGCACCCGTTGTGTGGAACGACTGTGCAAAGTACCTGGAAATGGGGGTACTGGAAGGGGCTCCGGTCACTCTCCTGGTGGGACGGGATCTTATGGGACAGGAATCCCAGCTCCAGAGGTGGGAACAGACCCAAGAGCCAAACCTGTAGTGTTCAGGCGGTGACTCGTCTGCAGAGCAGGAAGGCTAAAGAGGGGGGGTTAGAAAATCCCCAGGAGACAGCCACACCATTGGCCGCAGTAGAAGGGACCCCTGCAGATGGCGATTGTACACCGGTCCCGGAAGGAGCTAGCGACCCCGAGGGTGAATGACGAGGTCGAATGGTCACAAACTACTTCAAGATCGTTTCAGGCTGGACATAAGGAAGAATTTCTTTACTGTCCGAGCCCCCAAGGTCTGGAACAGCCTGCCACCGGAGGTGGTTCAAGCGCCTTCATTGAACACCTTCAAGATGAAACTGGATGCTTATCTTGCTGGGATCCTATGACCCCAGCTGACTTCCTGCCCTTTGGGTGGGGGGGCTGGACTCGATGATCTTCCGAGGTCCCTTCCAGACCTGATGTCTATGAAGTCTATGATGTCTTCATGGCGGAGGTGATGAAGTGCCTGTGGGACTGCTGTGGGGTGGAACACCTTAAGACCACAGCCTACCACCCTCAGACAAATGGGCTGGTGGAAAGGTTCAATGGGACCTTGAAAGGGATGCTAAAGGCCTGTGTGGACTTCAACCCCAATGACTGGGATGAGAAATTGCAACATCTGCTCTTTGCCTACCGGGAGGTGCCCCAGGAGTCCACTGGGTTCTCGCCCTTCGAGTTGATGTTCGGGAGGCAAGTTCGAGGTCCTCTCGATTTAGTGAGAGAGGAGTGGGAGGGGAAGATCCCTTCCACAAAGACCTCAGTGGTGGAGTATGTGCTTAACTTTCGTCAGAAACTGACTGACATGATGAAGGTGGTACGGGACTCCCTGGGACAGGCCCAGGAGAAGCAAAGGTCCTGGTATGATGA
>NW_005842626.1:628542-644194 GCF_000455745.1 Alligator sinensis | reverse complement strand
TTGCTCCCCCCTCCCCTGGGGTTGTTCAAGAGTAGGTTAGATACGCATCTAGCTGGGGTCATCTAGACCCAGCCCTCTTCCCTGCCTATGCAGGGGGTCGGACTCGATGATCTATTGAGGTCCCTTCTGACCCTAACATCTATGAGTCCCTGGGCCAGACCGGTGGTACTCGTCCGGAAGCAGGATGGGACTATCCGGTTCTGTGTGGACTACAGGAAGCTTAATGCTATTACCGCCCCTGATGCGTACCCTATGCCCAGGATGGACACTTTGCTGGATCGCCTGGGCCCAGCCAAGGTGATCTCTACTCTCGATCTGTCTAAAGGATTTTGGCAGATGGCACTGGACCCGGATGCCATAGCCAAGTCTGCCTTTACCACACCTATAGGGCTATATGAGTTCACAGTTTTACCTTTCGGTATGCGCAACTCTCCCGCCTCTTTCCAGAGACTGATTAATAATCTGTTGCAAGGATGTGAGCAGTTTGCCATGGCTTACGTTGATGACATCGCCATCTTCAGTCAGGATTTTGAGTCGCACCTGATTCACCTGACCACCGTGTTAGGTAAGATCAAGCAAGCTGGTCTTACTGTGAAAGCCAAAAAGTGCCAGTGGGCACTATCTGAGGTAGTCTACTTGGGTCATCGTGTGGGTGGAGGTCATATTGCTCCCTTGTGGGACAAGATCGAGACCATCAAATACTGGCCGCCTCCACAAACCAAGAAGCGAGTCAGAGCCTTCCTGGGCCTGGCGGGTTACTACCGAAGATTTGTCCCTGGGTTTGGGGCATCCGCCGCCCTACTGCACAAGCTGACCAAGAAGGGCAGCCCGGACCTGGTGGTTTGGAAGCAGGGGTGCCAGGAAGCATTTGACACCCTCAAGGCTGCCCTGGTCAAACAACCAATCCTGAAGGCACTGCTCTATGATAAACCCTTCTATGTGACAACGGATGCCTCCGACGCAGGACTAGGAGCTATACTCTTACAGGAGCACCAAGAGACACGGCAACCCATGGTGTACCTCAGCTGGAAGTTAATCCCTCGGGAGCGGAACCTGTCATCCATCGAGAAGGAGTGCTTGGCAATCGTCTGGGCACTGAGCAAGCTGAAGCCCTATTTATGGGGACAACAGTTCACCGTCCTGTCGGACCATGCCCCACTGCAGTGGTTGCAGACCATGCAAAACACTTAATGCCAAGCTGCAGCGATGGGCCTGGCAGCTTCAAGAGTTCAACTTCACTGTGGAGCACATCAAGGGAAGCCAGAATGTGATAGCAGATGCCTTGTCACAAAAGGACACTGGGTAGTGGGTCCTCTGGGCTTAGGACTAGTGAAGAGATCACTAGTGTAAGACTGCCCATCAAGTTTTATGGTTTCTGTATGTTATTGTTATAACTCGTTCCATGTTTCAGGTTTTCTTTTTTTTCCCTCTTCTTCTGGCATCCCGTGGGAACTCCCTGACCTGACACGCCCGGACCCACGGCCCTGAGAGGCCCTGTGTCCGGGCTTATAAAGAGCGGGGGGGGGGGGGCGAGAAGTGTGGCAGAAAGGCCACCGTCTGTGCCCCTCTCCAGAAATCTGTCTGTGCTAGCGTGAGAGGCTGGGGTTGAATTCCTCAGGGCGGGGATCTACATGACAAAAGTCTGGTGCCTTGGAGGCAGATGCTCTGGTCACCTGAGGGGGGGAAGCTCTCTCTTCATAACCGCTTGCTCAGAGTGACCTGCCTCCAGAGGGAAACTCCAACCACCTCTGGATGATGCATGTGAGTAAGCTACTCGAGATCAGACTAGATATTTAGCTTACAGTAACTCAGATGCGTGTTCAAACAGCTACCTCAGTCACACTGGTTTGCTCTATGGGATTCCTCTGATATTGCTCTACCTTTTACTCTGTTTCCGCCCTACCCCCTGTAATCAATAAAGTTCTCGTTGTGACCGGTGTGGGAGACTTATTGAGGGGTGGGTCTAAATTATGCCTAGGAGGCCCCTTAGGTCAGTGGACTAAGGGAGGCTTCCCTAATAAGCCCCTGACTTGGGGAAGTGTCCCAAGTGCTGGTATTGGGTCTAGTACCCATTGGACGATCAGGCCTGTGTTTTCCAAGGTGCGCAGAGCCAGAATTGAGTCCAGAGCCTTGGATGGTGGCAGTGGGAACCCCAGGCTAGCGGGTGTGCTCCAGGGAAGGGGTCGGCCGGATGTGAGGCACCCCAGGGAGGGCACTCGGAGCCTGGAAGGTGGTTGCGTGCTGTGAGGTGGGCGGTTCAACACAGGAGCGCCCCCTACTGGCCTGCCACAGGAGACACCATCTTATAGAGTTTGCATCCCCTTGTCAACCTCACAGGTAACATGGCTGCAGAAAGACGCGTCAGCAAGCACCTCTTGCAGCTGCTACAAGTATTACCATTCCCCAGTATAGGTGGCAATGGAAACTGGTGATACTTGATGATAGGGATGAGCAGGAGTAGCTGCAGTAGAGGCTGCACCAATACCTCCCCTTGCAGCAGCATGAGGCTGATGAGAGGACTTGCATCCACATTAACCTCCTGACTGCTAGCTGTTTTAATGCTTCTCTGTCCATGGTGGCAAAGCTTCTTACCCCAGTAAGAGCTGAACTTCCAGCTTACCTGTCAGCATCATGGGTGGAGTCAGCTGTGGCCAGAGCAGGTTAACCTGCAAGGGGTGTAGCCCATGGACCTATGTAAATCACAGCAGAAGCCCTGCCCCTGCCCCTCTGCTGCTGAGTGGCTAAGGCAAAAACCACAGCATTAATTGCCTCTTGGCTACTCAGCAGCAATGGGGTGGAGGGTGTGTGGCAAAAAGAGCGAGATTAAAGGCACCACTGGGTTGCAAACTGCTGCATTTTAGGTAGGTTGCTACCAATGGACCAATTGAGTTTGCCATCCCTGCTGTATAGGTATTAGAAAATTTATTAAATTGACTATTAATTTCTTTGTTTGGACTCTGTAAATGTGGCAGCCACTGACACTTCAGGTTTTGTCATTTGGCACTTCTGAGGGAATGCCAGTCCTGGTAGTATTTCTTATTTTAACAGTAGGTTATATTTTGAATGTGTGCTCTTTTGAAAGATTCTACCAAATGCAAATATATGTGGACCTTAAATTGCAGGTGCACAGAACCATCAATAGGACTTCATTATTTTTGTTTCTGACTGTTACAGTACTTAAATTTAATAGCAACTTCCTTTAAAGAATCCTGTATTGTTTTACAAATAGTAATGAATTCTGATTTCCTCCTTTCAAATGTGCCTCCATTCTCATTTTTACAAACATGGTCATAGACCCCTTAATTTCCTTACTGTGTTGTGGTGTAACAGCAAAAATCTTTCCGATTCCAAGCACCATTCTAAAGAAAAAGTAGTTTGTTTACAGTTAATTTTAGCTGTCAAATAATTGATTGGATAGAATTCCTATTACAATGTTACTGATATTTGGCTATGGGCTTTTCCCTGCTGTCTGACCTTTGCTGCCACAACTTGGTGGGACAGTTTTATGGAGAAAGTAGAAGCCGTGCTCAGCTAGGCATTTGTCTACAGTGCCAGCACAGGAATTTTTTTGTGCTATGACTAGACATTGGAAAACAACTCTTTATGTTAAACCTCTTGGTGCAGTTCTAGAGAACTAAAAATGAAACTATTTCAGTGATGAGGAAAGCCTTTAATTTTTGTGAACTTCATATTTTATTTTAGTTTTATTTTCCAGGAATTAATGACTACATTACCAAATAACCTTTAATGTAATGCAGCCAGCATATAATGTTCAATTGTTTGAGGTCTACTCCTTTGCTTTTTCAGATGATAAAATATGGTGTAATTGGCACAAAGTTCTTGATTGAAGATTTGCTTCACTGGAAAACTCTCTATGTTGCTGGACGCCTACAAAAGCCGGTAACTACATTGATTTGTTTAGTGCCTTGTACTTTAAATATGGAAATACAGAAAAGAAAAAAATCAGATGCCATAGAAGGTAGTAGGGGTGTAGGTTGTAGTTGTGTTGGTCTAAGGATATAGGTGGACAAGGTTCTTTAGGTGAATCTGATATCTTTTATTAGACCAACTTAAAATTTGTCTGCTTATAGAAAGTAGGGTTAATTTTCAGGTGATCACACTCTCTCTAAGGCAGTACTTAACTGTTCATCCATGGACTAGGGGATACCGTTCTGCTGGAGCACAGCCTTTCAAATAGGAAATAAAGTAGAAGTTACTAGATAGACTACCACATTTTAGCTAAATCTGGGCATAGCATTTGTAGCATCTTGGTCAGATCATGTTTTAAATAGCTGGATTGTACTTGAGTATTTGTAAAAGGATAGTATGGTATTAATTATGACATACATTTCAGGATTAGTTGTAATTTAGTGTAGCTAAGAAACTGATATTTTTCAGAAAGAAAGCTGCTTTTCCATACCAATATAATCTATCTCATTGTATTATTACCACACCTCCGTTCAGTGATATGGACTGTGTTACATCAGGGATGCTTGGATAGCCTCTCTGCAGGTCAGCATTGTATGAAACGTTTCTTAAATGTATACTTAAGCATTCTGTTAGACCTCTAGGTGGCAGCTAGTCTGAGTTAAGTGGGAGAGAGAGCTAATTTCAAAACTCAGGAAAAAGTGTGAGAAGTTGCCTTTATTAGTGTAAAAAAAATCAGTAGCAGGAAGCTTAAACGGTTAAGTGTTTACCTGAACCTGGATTTTTTTTTTAAAGGTTTCTTTCATTTTGAACCCTCATCCTCTCCAATAAATGTATTATATTTTTAACTTTTTTGCTGGAGCTTTTGGTCTATTCTGCTTACAATGGGTATAGCTTGGCCATGCTATGAATCCCTTATTTACCTCAGAGGAAGTTGTGCACTAAAATGTACAAAACATTTTGGCACTCTACATTTAAATGCTCTTAACAATAAGTAGCCAGAGACCTTTTCATGCATGTGTTTTTAATAAGCAGGAAGAAGTATTGGTCCAAATCCTTTTTATTAAGTTAATGAGAGTTCTAGCAAGCTAAAGACTTTGTATTTAATTCCATTGTTCCACTATAGGTATGTAGCTGAAGACTTGAACCCTCTCTCCTTGTATCCATCCACATGTAGAGCCAGAATATATAGAGTTAATCACCTATTAGGCAATTGGAACTTGAAACAATGTCACTTACACAAGTTATTAGCAAACCTTCTGTTTATTAACCTTCCAATTATTTTTGGTAAAGTTTTTTTCTTTTGGTGGTGGCAGGTCCACCACTTGTTTGACATTCTATTCTGGTCTGTAAGTCCTTAGAATGAAAGGTTTTCCCTCTGTAAAATATAAAACATTTCCCTGAATCAAGAGAAATCAGGGGGAACATTATACTTAGATCATATCAAGTTATTTTCTTTTTTACAAAGCTGAGAAATTTGTACACTAAGCTTCATGGTAAGGATATAATAAAAATATGAATTCTATATTTTTGCATATATACCATGTGTATAATATGAATTTTTGCAAGTACACACCATTTTACTATCTTTTGAAAATTTTGGCTCCTCCAAATGCTCTAATAATATATCTGCCTCAGTCACCAGTTTCTTGTGGAACATGAGCTATTTAATAGTTTTTGAAAAGGTGTTTTTTTTAAACACCCTTAAACATCTGTTTTATATTTCCAATAACTACAGTGTCTGCTGAGAGTTAGTTGTCTTAACTATTGATTCCATGTACTGTAACAGTACTCAAGTGCTTCCTAAAAATGAACTTTGCTTAAGTTTGTAGAAGTAGTTCACTTCAGTGCTCTGTGCTTTAGCAGAAGCTAAAGAAATAATAGTTTTCATTTTATAGCAGTGGTACTCAACCTTTTTGTCCCACAGGCTGGATGAGTGGGACCCAGTCAGTCTACAGGCCAGATCCAGCTGATGAGCCCTATGTGCAGGGGTGTAGAGGGAGGTGGGGGAGGCAGCCAGCCTGACCCCAACCTGGTCACAAAGGGGGAAGAGGGTGTGGGATGGCTGGATTTGGCCCGTGGGCCAGGAGGTCAAATACCCCTGATTTATAGAAGTCTTACAATTATAGGTTAGTACTAAAAAGAGGAATTTTCCCATGTTTTTCAATTGTCAATTCATAGGAAAAGCAAACATACGGAAGCAGGGCTGTGTTTATCTAGGAAGGGAGCTAATGTGTGTAAAGGTCTGCTTCATGCATGTGTTAGAGCAGCATCAAAGGAGCCTGTAAAGGGAAAAAATGTAGATTGAAGATCCTGTTGGCTTTCTACAAAGAGAATTTTTATCTCAAGCCATCCTTCCTGCCTGCCTCCTATATGTTACTATTGGGTGGTAGTCTGCTTTTTATTTCTTTCCTATTCAGCAGGGATCCTGGCTTTCTATGATTTAAAAAAAATCCAAAATTTTACGATAAAGAATCCAAGACTCGTGTTTTTCCGTGATATTAAAATGAAATGCCATATACAAATTGCTTTAAAATTGTAAATATATCAGATATGCATACATGCATATAAATATATCCGATATATTTACAATTTAAAATTCTATAGGCAACCCCCACTTTAACGTGGTTTCACTTAGCGCTATAGCGCTCATTTAAAATTAATGCCTAATTTCAATTAGCGCTGAGCCAGTTTCACTATAGTGCTCAGTGAAGCAGCAGCAGCGGCAAGAAACGGTGAGTGGCAGCGAGTAGGTGGCCTCCAGCAGGGACCCAGGGCAGGGCAGCAGGAGCAGGGTGGGGGTGGGGAGAAGCGGCAGGGGCAAGAAACAGCAAGTGGAGGGGCAGGCGTGAGTGCGGGGCACCTGCCAGGGTGCCGGAGCCGGCAGGAGCATGGGCCACGGGATGGCACATGGGGCTGGAGAAGTGGAGAAAAGCAGTGAGTATGGGGCCCCGTAGTGCCGGAGCCGGCAGGAGTGCGAGCTGTGGGCTGGTACATGGAGCAGCCAGCAGGCAGGCGGAGAGGTGGGGAGAGGCAGCGGCGGTGGTGAGAAGCTACGGTAAGCAGCAGTCACCAATTATTTCTATTTACATTAATGCCTATGGGGAAATGAGTTTCGCTTAACATGGTTCTGCTTAACGCTTGGTTTTCCCAGAACCAATTAAGAGCATTAAGTGGGGGTTGCCTGTGTATGTATCAAATTTTGTGTGTGTATTACCAGGGTGCATCTACATGTATGCTTTAATGCTCAGTAACCTATTTTACTATGCATTAAAGTGTTGTGTAAAAAATCTGTGCAAATAGGCTACTGCACATTAAGCGTCACTTCAAAAGCATGCACTTTCGCTACTGCACGTTAGGGCAGCCTAATGCACATCTATTTCGTACCTCCAACATGAGGCACTAAATAAATGTGCACTAGGCTTCCCTAATGCGCAGTAGTGAAAGTACCACTTTTTTAATGTGTTAGGAAAAGCACATTAAAGCGCATGTAGATGCATCCCCAGTGCCTCAATCATTATAATTTAAAAAATTCTAAATACCTATATATTTTGGGGTTTTATTTTGGTTTGTTTATCTTTGAAAATCAGAGCTCCCCCTGCCCCTTCTCATCAGGATGTGGGTCCAACTGAGGCTGTCCTGTCCTGCTGCTTTGTGGCATTGAGCAGCCCTGATATGCCAGTACCTCTCGCTCCCAAGCCATAGCTCCCCCCAGGTCTTCCAGTGTGACCCACACGCCTCTGCCCTTCCACTGCCAGCCCTGCCAGCATAATTTGCAGGCGTAGCTGGCCTTAGGAGTAGGCAGTGAAGGCAACTGCCCAGGGCACCAAAGTATGGGGGGAATGTCACACCACCGCAGGGCAGGCCCCACCTCAGCTGGGGTGGGGCAGAGGGAGGAGGCAGTAAGCTGGAGGTGCCCACTATTCCCAACCCACAGCTCCCTGCCCCCCAGTATGGGGTGGGGGTGTGGGGTAGTAGGGGTGCTCGAGCATAGGTGATGCCACAGGCAATGTGTTATGAGAGCCTGGGAGGGCACATGCTCCACCCTCAGATTTCTTTCCCACAGTGGGGCACAGTGCTGTAGCCAAGCTGGACCGGCACTAGGTAGAAGCCACCTCTGCAGCCCAGCAGGCAGGCCCCGGCACGGAAGGCAGAGTTGGATGCTGGGATTCGTTGCTGCTGCTGCCACAGCAAGCCCCACAACAGCTGTGCCACCATGGTGAAGCTTCCCCTGCCCACCACTGCAGTGGGGAGGCAGAAGCCACCCCCACTGTGGTGGCAAGCAGAGGGTACGTTACCTTCACAGTGTGGCTGATGCAACCATTGCCGTGAGCCCTGCAATGAGTCTCACTGCCCACCTCCACCCTCCTGTGCTGGCTTCTGCCTACTGAGCTACAGAGGTAGTTCCTACCACTGATGACAGCCTGTGCCCCACTGAGAGTGCAGAAATCTTGGGGGGCATGTACCCCCTACCCCCTCCATGTCCACCCAGCACATTGACACTGGTGCTCAACCCTTCCCCAGGAGTGTACACAGTGGTGAGGAGCAGACTTCATGCTCCTTCCCTCTCCTTCCCCTTCCCCCACAGACAAGCTGCCTGTGGCTCTGTGCCACTCCCTGGCCAAGGCCCTTGCAGTTGCACATTCTAGCCCTAGGCACCACACAGCACCCTCAGCCACTAAACCTGCCCTGCTCCCTCCCTCACCACGTGGGCTTAGTGTGAGCCGCCACCTCCATTTCCCAAGTTGTGTGTGTCACCACTCCTCCACCACACACACACACACACACGCACACACACCCCCTATGGCCCCCCTCCTATAGACTTACCTGCAGGCAGCTGTGGGAGCTGCTGTCCACCATGCTGCCTGGGGCTCTGTTACCAGCCATTTGCATGTGTGCATGCATACACATAACCATGCTACCCTCTGCCTCTTATCACCCTCCTCCCACTCTCCTCAGTCCCAAGCAGCCCCTTGCAGGTTGGAACTCTGTCAGCCTGCAAGGGGGAGCCCATAGTTTCCCACATTTTTCTCCTTTAAAGGAAAAAATCCATGTTTTCCCATGGCAAACAGAAAACCCAGATCCCTGCTAATCAGATATGATATTTTCCTTTTGATGCAGGTAGAATTATTATTTTAACTAACCTGCTTTTTTTCTAAATCAAGGAAAAGGAAAGAGCCACACAGAAGCTAAAGAGGATCTGATACTTTTTATTTATAACAGTCTTGTAATTATAACCTGGCACTAAAAATGGGGATTTAATACAGATATTAGACCCTTTTGGCTTAATTGCACTGTATTATGCATAAATGATCTCTTACCATTAACTTTATATTTATATTTTCCTTTGGCTGGAGTGATACTTTTCAATAGTTCTGTCTTCAACAGAAGTTGCTTCATGAAATCTTGCTTTTGAATGCTCTTGTTTGTTTGTTTGTTTGTTTTTCCCCCCCCAGGTAAAAATTCTGACCCAAAATGAGAATGGCAAGCTACAAGCTGCCCTTGTTAGCAATTTGAAGAGTGCAGTCACAGCAGCCTTTCTCATGTTGCCAGAAAGTTTCTGTGAAGAAGATCTCTATATGCAGATTGCAGGACTTTCCTACTCTGGTTAGTGTATACGTTTATAACCTCCTTTGAGGAGTAAAGCCTGTGTTTGGGGGAGTCTCATATATTGTAGGTGGAGCTGTAGTAATTCATGTACGTTGCTAGGGATAGTAGGAAGTCTGAGCCATAAACTCAAGAGTAAGTAGGCCTTGGTGAGACTATTAAATCTTTAATGTGGCCTGATTCTGCATGTGAATTTGGTGACAGTTTTGGTATTGATTTCAGTTGAAAGAATCACTGTCCCATTACGTGTGCCAACATTTCATGCTCTGGTAACTTTGTGAGATTTTGGTTCCAAGGGAGATAAATTGAAAAGTATAACTCAATCCAAAGGGAAAAAATAAATATAAAATTAATGTAAGATCACTTGTGTATATTATAATGCAATTAAGCAAAGGGGGTCTAATTTCTATATAAAATTTTCATTTTTAGTACTAGCAATGAAAATGGTTTGGGGGGCTAGGGCATATGACTATGAGGAGATACTGGGGGAACTGGGCTTATAGAACAGAAGTTACACACAAACTGGTTTAAACGATCATAAACTGGTTTAAACATGTAACAAAACAGAAGTTCAGTCCAAATAAACCTCTTTCAAAATGGCTGAAACTGGTTTAAGATAAACCTGGCTGAATGTAGTATTAGACTTAACTGATTTAGGTCATACCGGTTTACAGAACTTCTGTCTTAGACCCCTTCCTGGTTTAAGTTAACTTGCAGTCCCCCAACATCCCAGGATGCTTTGCAACCCTGGGCTGGACTAGGCTGGGCTGTCTGCTCCAGCAGAGCAAGTTTGGCCCCAACCCTCTCCTCCCTAGCCAGAGTACTATCACTGCTCTGGCTGGCTGAGAAGGGAGCAGGGGTGGGAAACCCAGTAGCTTGAGGGGAAGGGAGGGGTTTAATCCCCCCCCTGTCCCCATTCCCACTGGCATAGGACCCCAGCCAGGGTCTGCCTGGCTGCTCGTGGGTACTGCTTGAGCAAGCCGTGGTGCTCCAGCTTCTTCGATTCTTCTTTCACTGTCTTTAACAGCTTTTCCTTTTCTTGCGTCTCTTTAGTTAAAGCTTTGTGTGTCAATAGTAACCTTCCAGAATGATTTGTTTCTTTTGTCTTTTTATTCACCCAAGGTTTATATACTCAGACTCTGAGAGGACCGCGGGTCACAAAATTGTACAAACACACCTGGTCGACAGAATATATTCTTACTCCAAAAATCTGGAGCTCTTTTTCTTATTGTCCACTTTTCTAGTTCCAGTGCTCTTATCTCATCAAGCCTACCATATCAAGTCAATCCAAAAAGAAGTCAAGTCCTGAATTCCAACTTCATCTGTACTCCCTCCCTTGCAAAACCAGTTTGGCAAGTTTAAGTGACTGAGCCCTGGAACAGATTTCACAATCCTCAACAGCTCTAAGTTCAAGCAGCCTCCAGTGTCTAAGTCCAGCATTAAACAACATTTCCAAGTCCTGTGCACAGTGAAGTCTCTCATTCCAAACAAATTTAATAGTACCCACCCAGGGAAGGGGAAAGCTTCAGCGCTCCTGCAGTGAACAGGGGTGGGGGTGCTGGGGATGCTTGGCAAGGGCTGCTGCCCCCCTCCTCCTCCAGGCAGACCTCAGCTGGGGATGATGCAGGCCAGGGTGGGGTTTAAGTCCCTCCTCAATCATACTCAGCCTGGCCACGGCCCCCTGAGCTCAGCTTCCCTCTAGCCTTCTGGCCACTGCCAAAGGAAAGGGAGGGCTCTAGTACTCCCCAGCTTCTAACTTGAGCCACTGCAGGCATGTGACTGCGTTTCCGGAATCAAAAGTGAATGTCTTTGTTTGCTTGTCAGTTCAACCTATGCAGGTTAAACTAACCTGCAAAGATTGAATCAATTCGGGCTTGGGCTTTTTGAATGTCTGTACTTAGGCATTTAGTCTGCATAAGAGAAGACTGAGCAGGGGATTTGATAGCGTCCTTCAGCCACCTGAAGGGTGGTTCCAAAGAGAAGGAAGCCTAGACTGTTCTCAGTGGTGACAGATGACAGAACAAGGAGCAATGGTCTCAAGTTGCAGCAAGGGAAGTTTAGATTGAATATTAGGAAAAAATCTTTCTTACTAGGAGGGAGGTGAAGCAGTGGAACAAGTTACCTAGAGATATGATGGCATCTCTGTCCTTCGAGGTTTTTAAGGCCCAGCTTGACAAAGCCCTGTCTGGAATGATCTTGTTGGGGACAGTCCTGCTTTGAGCAGGGGGTTGGACTAGATGACCTTCTGAGGGCCCTTCCAACCCTAATTTTCTGTGATTCTATGAATGGCTTTCTGATAAAGCTGTGATAGCCACTTTATGCTTGCAGACCACAAAAACGATACTTTTTCTGTAAAACTTCTAAAAGTAATGTTCCTTTTTGTAGGTACACAAAACTGTTTCTCAAGACTACCTGGCCTGCAAACTTGAAAAAATTTGCCTTAGATAATAGGAAAATGACCTCATTTTCATATTGAGGTGTCCTGAACTGAAAATTCTGTTTTCAGTGTTTCAAGGGCTTGAAAATAAACTAGGTTCTTTTCTCCACTGGGAAAGGGTGAATCTGATTTGTGTCTTAGCCCTGGGGTGTCAAACATATGGCCTTTAGGCTGGATTTAGCCCATGGAGGTGCTCTGTCCAGCCTGTTGGACTACCAGCAGGCCACTAGAAGTTGCAAGGCATGGCCGGGAAGACTGGCCTACTTAAGAATCCAGGACCCTTGGGCCCCAGTAGACATGGATGAACAGTGGCTGACCCACCTCTGGTCACCCTCTGGCCACTTTGCCTGTCAATACTGCTATGATCCTATCTCCCCAGCACTGGCCCCAGCTGCAATTCCCAAGCTTGAGCTGCCACTGCAGCATAGGGTGTGCAGCAGCAGCAGCTCTGGCTTCAGTACAGGGCTCACAGCAGGGGCTGGAGCTGCTATTACATGTCCTGGGTCAGAGCTGGAGCTGCTGATGTGGCCACCAGAGCTGCTTCTATGTGCTCCAGGTTGGAACCAGAACTGTTACCCACACTTCCTCATGCCCTGTGCTGGGTCCAGTCCGGAAGGAGCCCCATGGTTTGAATCTGGCCCAGGTCACAAAATGAATTTGACAGCTCTATCTTAGCTGATCCATTCCCCTCCCCCAGCCCCTCCATCTGTAGTTTTTCCAGTGTTTGAGACTTCCTATGATCCTAAATTAGCCAGTGAATCAGAATGATGATTCTTGCTAGCGATGAGTTTTGCTTGACTTGTACAGAATGGTGAGTCAGCCTTTGTGCGTGGATAATGTTCCTTCTCAGGCTGAGAGAGAATGGAGGAAACTAATTGTCTTACCATGTAAATTCTAGAACACTTGCCAAAAGTAGCAGCTGACAGTCCAGACAATAACTGTGTACACTGTTGAAGAACTTGTTAGAGTCTAACTAATGTCATAACCTAATGTGGTGGGTCCAGATCCTAAAGTCCTTATTGAAATTGATAGACACCTTGCTTTAGGCAAAAACTGAGTAACTTTTGTCTGTCTTACAGATGATTAGGCAGGTGGAAAAGAATAAAAGCATAAACAGTTGAGCTCCTAAACTTTCTCCTTAATTGAAGATTTTTTTTATCCCGTAAATTTTAGCCTTCTCAAATAATGAAACATGAAAAAATTATAAAAACTCCTGCTAAAGGGACTTACTAAAATATGCTATTTAAAAGATCATTAACTAATCTTCTAGAGGTGTACCAATACATTGGTCCATTGCTGCTTATTAAAAAGCAAATTTATTGTGGAGCAAAATACACGTAGATTACTTTGTAGTAGTATTCTGTGGCATGCATGTTATGTGGCCACATCTTTTCTTGCAAGTTGCACCTTAGGGGAGGTTACTTTAGTCATGAAATAAAAAAGTGCAGATCATTAAAAATGCAGAAAGTCAAAAAAAACGAATCAAATTTGTTCCCTTGCAGTTTTGTGATAGGGTTCTTTGCCGGCAGCTTTTGCTTGAGAAGGTGACATCAGTCATAATATGATGCTGATTGCTGGTATCTGTGCTCCAAATTCTGCCCTCAGAATGGAAGCAGTCCTGCATTATCTCTCTACCCATGCTGTTTTTGGGGTGCTTTATAACTATACTTGATTGCTTGCTGCAACTGTTGCATAAATGTGAAAAACTTACACAAGTTAAAGGTGTGTGCATCTTTTTTTCTCCCACCTTGGAGACATGGGCTGAGGGTGTTTAATTTAGAGGGATAGGAAGAGTGTTTGGTGTTTTTTTTTGTTTTGAGGGGGAGGAGGGGTTAGCAAAATGTGAACACTGGGCTTTTGGCAGAATAGCATGATAAAGGACCAGGTCCCGTCTTTGACAAGTGTCTGAAGAGTATTTCATTATTAGAAGATGCACTCCGTCGGGGAGTGCATGTGGCTTGAAAATATTTAAAGATTACAGTGTTTCAGATAACTTTGGTGACATTTTAATTTCCATTATATTCTGTTTCTTTGTGTTTTGGCTACTTAGGTTTAAGAGAATAAAGTGGTTTATTTTCTTTGATTTAGGTGACTTCAGAATGATAATTGGAGAAGACGGGTTAAAGGTGCAGAACATTGTGAAACCTAATGTGCCCCATTTTCAGAAGCTCTATGCTAACATATTACAGGACTGCCCTCAGGTAGTATACAAGCATCAGCTTGGAAGGCTGGAGGTAAGTGGTGCATGTTATACCTTTTTAAATCCACAAGAGAGAGTGCTTAATTCTTTGAGAGACTACAGGAATTACACCATGCACTTCTGTGACTTTTTGTGTATTTCCTCTGTCTCCCATATATTATTCTTGGATTAATCAGCGAAGGCAACAGCTGACAAACATGGCACAAATGCCAGTCGCTAAGACCAAGGCTTGGTTAACGCAAATAGTAATTAGTGTTCAGTTTATTGGGTCATTAACAGGATCAGCTTGGCAAGGGAACAGGTAAAGGGTGTTTTAAACGGGGATCAGCAACCCGCAGCACATGAGGCCATTTTGCTCGGTGCAGCATCACCAGCCCAGGCTCTGGACAGCTACTGCCAGCCATGGAGCCTGGGCTGCTCCCAACAGAGGCCTGAGAGGCTTCAAGCCTGCTGGAAGCAGCCCAGGCTCCATGGCTGGCAGAAGCTAAGGCTTGGCTGGCTACAGCCAGGAGGCTGCAGATAGCTGCTCTGGAGCCCCTGCATCAGTTCCATACAGCTGGTGGCTGCACACACACCTGAGAGCAGATGGCAGGGGAGGGGCCAGAGGCAGCACAACCCTGGCCCCTCCCCTGACATCCACTCAGGCACATGTGCAGCTACCAGCACAGAGGTGATTTGCAGCCTGCCTGCTGCCTGTCACAGGTGCCCAGAGCCCAGGCTGGCTACAAACAGCTGTGCCAGGCTCCAGAGCCCCGGCATCAGTTCTGTGCTGGCAGTGACAGCACGTGTGCCTCAGAGCAGACCGCAGGAGAGGAGCTGGGGTTCTGCTACCTCAGTCCCTTCCCCCACCGTCTGCTCTTGGGCTGGCACAGCCACTAGCACAGAGCTGATGTTAGGGCCCCAGAGCAGGGCAGCACCAGCCTCTTCCCAGTTGGACCAAGGCTGGGCTTAGCTGGGCTGGGAGGCTCTACCCCTCCCAGCACTGCTCCTGCCACCTGCCCCACTCCTGCTTGCTACGAGCCCAGCCCCTCCACTGGGGAGAGGCTGGCATTGCCCCTGCCAGGAGCACCGCGCCTTTGTGGGCTCAGCTGCGCAGGGAGGGCAGATGACAGCATTACTGAGAGGGGTGGCTACAGAGGGGCTAAGGCAAACTTTGGGGTTGTTAGCTTCCCTCCTGCACTGCCTCTGCAGCTGGCTGATGGGCGGGCTCTGGGCCAGGGCCTCAGCAAGTTATGCTGCAGCCTGGGTGCTGGCTCCCCAGAGAAGCACAGGGGCTGCAACAGGCCCAGGGTGTTGTCGGGTTGGACTTTGTCCTGCAGCCCAGTCGCCTAGCCGTGTGCGTGTGTCTGGTTCTGTGGTACATCTCTGGTTGTGTCTGGTTCTGTGCATTTCTATCTACATGTGTATGTCTGGTTCTGTGTGTGTGTGTGTGTGTGTGTGTGTCTGGTTCTCTCCTCTTTTTTTCTCTCTCTTTTTCTCTT
>NW_005842626.1:620584-628409 GCF_000455745.1 Alligator sinensis | reverse complement strand
CTTTCCCTCTTTCTCTCCCTTCTTTCTCCGTTTTTTTTTCTTCTCTACAACATCCTTAGCAAAAAAGAATATTCAGCAACAAAGGTAGTGTATCAAGTTTTATTTATTGTCACCAGATTTAGAATTTTTAGATAACCTGGTATTTACTGAAAAAAAGTAAAAATTATGATCCTTAACTACATTAATATGCAGTGTGTCCTACCATGTATCCCTGGCCCTGGTGGTGTTTTTCTGGCATACCGGCACTCTGCCACTTTATAAGGTAGACATAGTAGGTTTTTTGGCATTTCGGCCAAAAACATTGCCTACCCCTGTTTTAAAACATGTGGCTTAATGACTTTCATAATAAAGAAATTATGAAGGCGATGGTTCAAAACAGGTGGCTTGGAATAATAATTTGGGAAGTAATTTGTCTAAATAAAAAATGGGTACCTGTGCTAGCCTATTTAAAGCCATTTGGGGTACTTCTAACTACATTGAAGTCTATAGTGCACTATGTAATGCACTTATGATAAAGGGAAGGAAGCAACTTGAAAAGGACCATTTCTCCAATATGTCTATAGTTAGATTAAGACATTGTCTTACATTTATGCCAAAATAGTTACCATGCAAAATAATCAAAACCAAGTAACACAAACAAATTTGTTCACTGTTAAGGTTGAGACAAGTTGGATACTTAAACCTTTGCATGGAAAACACCATTTCTAAAGATAATGGACTGAGGTCTGCATTTCATTGTTTAATTTGAAAGAGATTAAGTTACACAATTTGGAAAAGCAAATAAACAATGATAAATATATACTCTCATTCCCCAAAGTAAAGAGCACAAATGCAGCCATTTTAACCCTAATCAAAACAAACTATAACAGAATATCATGAAGAGATTTATTTCTATTAATAGTTGAAGGCACATTCTACAATTTTATGCACACATTTAGGATCTCTCAGAGATGTTCTTGCTGGATTTGGAGATCTTGAATATTTATTTCAGTTTTCCTGCATCTGTCAGGATGTACAATTGTGTGCAAGATTACTTGTAGGTACTGTTGAATTTAGTAAAAGATCCATTGAATTGTCAGAGATGTTTTGGCATATGTTGAAAAACACGGAGCCAAGGGAGTGGTAGTCAAAATACCTCCTGTATATCAAATAAACTGAACATGGTCAAAGTTTAAGAAAGGCCAGAGAGCATTTCTGACCAAGTTTGAATGTAAATTAATATATAAAAGGAGAATCCCATAACATACATATTCTGTATACAACATTAAGAAAAATCATGACCCTTGAATGTACTTGACATATTAAATATTGAACAGAGAGGTGGTTAGCCATTTTAGACTGAAGTCAGGCAGGAGATTAAGTAGCTGGAATGGAATATGGAATAGTGTGTTCCATGATCTTTGATACTATATTTTGTTTTTTCTGTTTGTTTGTTTGTTTGTTTGTTTATTAAAAAGTAACTTGGTTATTTTTACCGCAGAATGTGTACGTGTAGTTTTGATTCTATTTGGGTAACACAGTAAGTCCTGCTAGGTTCTCTCTCATGTTCAAGCCTGAGAGAGCATATTAGAAGGGTTTGGGGGAATTTTATTACTGTTGTGTGTAAAATAGATGGCATTCAGTTTTTGCAAAGATAGGTAATGTTAGGTAATTTTGTCAGGGACCAGCGATAGCCCAAACCCTTGTTTGCTTTAAAGAGTAATCATTTTGTTTACTGCTCCCCCTCCCCCTAAAGATGATTGAGTTCACAGTTTGCACTGTCTTATTTTTTATAATGTTCAGATTGATAAAAGTCCAGAAGGTCAATTCACACAATTAATGGCTTTGCCCAGAACGCTGCAACAAAAGATAACTGCTCTTGTAGACCCTCCTGGCAAGAACCGAGACGTGGAAGAGATTTTACTGCAAGTTGCCCATGACCCTGACTGTGGATTAGTGGTACGCCAGGGTATGTTTATAGATTAACATGTAGATTCTTTTTCAAGACATGGTCTATTTAAGAATAAATGTTGTTATAGTATGTGTAGGCTTGGCAGAATTTGATTTTTTTTAAATTTTTTTTTAATAATTTATGTTCATTTTTAAGCATTTATTTCAATCTTTTATTTTAAATTAACAACATAAAGATCTTCCACCCCTGCAATGGCAAAGAAAACAACAAAAAGACCATGAAAAAACCAGAACTTAAGTAGCTTGTTATCTTTCTCCAGCCTACTTCCAGCACCCATGAACAAACAGCTAACTGTTTATTGATGAGTCATTAAGCCACAGGCTGTTTTCTTTTTTTAAAGAGATTGGATCGCTATACTCCAGCCTGTGACTCCCTTCTGTTCCCCCCTTTTTTGGTTATTAACAATGGAAATATTTTCCATTGTCTGCGCACGTGAGTTGAAAATCAGCTTTTACTGATAAAAAAGCTGATCAGCTGATCAGCTTTTACTGATTGAATCCTTCCATGGCTAAGTATGTGCCACTTAAGTTCTGATAGACTATAGCCTAACAACTTGAAGGGAAGAAAAAGACTTGATCTTTAGATGTTTTGGATATAATTGGATATAGAGACAGGTTCTATGAAACCTTATTAACTGGTATCTATTTATTTGAATTAAAACGTATAAAGCCCCTCTTTCAAAATCTAAAATAAAATTGAGTTAGTTTAATTAGAACATCTATCTTTATTTCTGGTTCCTTGAAATTCGTAGGACTGCCTAGCCTGGCAGAACAGACCTAGGGCTTCAACTAAATATTGTATCACATCAGTGCTATGCAGAGGTGCTTTGTACTGCAGAATTAATTTGGAGTTGGAGGAGAAATTCCAGTAAGTGGCAGAATTCTCACTATACAATTTAATAAATATGCATGTGGGGTGCCTTGCGGAGATCAGGCTTGGGGCAAAAAGAATGAACATTTCGCTTTCACAAGTTGTTCCTGCAGATCAAGGTTTAGTTGCATTTGCAAGTTAATGGATAAGAACATAAGAAGTGCCATATTGTGTGAAACTACAGGTCTATCTGGCCCAATATCATGTATCTCTGTGGCATAGGGCAGTTGCTAAGGGGGAGAATATTTTAGCATGGTGTATCCAGACTGATCTGTTCCCTGCTCCTCTCCTCCTATAGCTTCCAGCCTTTAGAAGCTTAGGAAGTCCTAACTTTGAGATTGTACCTTTTAACTATGATGTGTATACTCTGCTACTGTCGGTGAGTGTGGGTGGGCGGGGGGAACAAACGGGGAGCTAGGGAAACTAACGGAGGTAGGGGTGGGGGGGAGAATGAGCCTCCTGCTCATTCTCCTATTCTCTCCAGCTTCCTGCTTGTTTTCCTGCTCCTCCAGCCTCCAGAGGCTGGAGAGGAGCAGGGGGATGGAAACCAGCAAGGGGCTGGGGGGGAACTGTAGCCCCTGGGGCTACAGCCCCCATGTGCTATGTGGGGAGGCTCATGGCAACCATTGGTGACATGTAGGGGGTGCACCCCCTCAGAAAAAGTGCCGCCAACACTGTCAGGCACCATTGGTGTCTGTGGGCAGTCAGTGATTGCCACTGGCCACCATTGACAATGCTGGCAGCATCTGCGGGTGGTCACCGACCCCTGGGGCACAGATAATTCATGCAGGGGACCCACCCGTCCTAAGCAGCTCCCACACCCACAGTCCCCCCACACCTACCCACATACTGACTCGCATCCCTCCACACACCTACCCACATCCCCCCCATCACACACCCACCATGTGATAAAGAAACCAAAAGCAAGCATTAAAACATATAGATATTTAAAATTTATTTTATTATGATGCTAGAGACACTGGTAGGCTTCCAAAAATCTAACATTGTAAATATAGCAATAAAACATTGCCCATTTGAATAGTCCTCTCTCTCTCTTGTTCTAATTGTGGAAGAATGTGGATTTGGGGGTATTTTAAAAAGTGAATTTGGGATGCTGCTTCAGCAGTCTAGCTGACACAAGGGTCTAGCGTCCCCAGGTACCAAGCTGCTGGGCCTCAGAAGCTCCTGAGGGCAAGTAGCCCTGAGCTGCTGGCCAGGGCAGGTTTTTATACTGTTGGGGCCAGCATAGGTGCTGACCCTGGGCTCTAGCTCCCCCTGGCTGCAAATCCGAGAGGAGCTAGGCACGGTTATTTTGCCCCAAGTGGCACAATTTGCTCCACAACAAAGTGCATGTGTGATGAGGCAAAAAGCCCCAGCTCAAATTTGCACTTCTGTTTGAGCTGCTGCAAGTGCATGCGCTTGAATGTGTGGACATGCCCATTGTTAGTCACTCTAAAATATGTAGTAGTAGATGGATCCTCACAAAAAGCTTGTAAATTAAGTGATGAGATTTGAATGCAGGGCAACAAGAGAACATGGCCACAGTTATCTAACAAAGAAAATGCAAAAATATAGATAGTGCAGTTAATAAGCCCAGTAATTAATGCATAATAGCAAAGCCTTGAGTGATAGAAAAATATAATTGGTAATCACCACTGAATGGTCAATTGGGTTCAGACATAAGGGGGAAATATTAAATTAATTAATTGGATTGAGCTCTAACTGCTACCAACTTGGCATTGCTTACATTGAAAAGCAATGTTTATGTCACGTATACAATTTTAAAAAATATAAATAAAAATGCAGAATAAGTTTGAGTCTACATGTCAAAGCAAAATAAAAATAGGCATGTTTTATTAGGATAATGGTAAGTTTTACTTCAAGTCTGACTTCATTGTTAAACAGAAAAATGTAGCATATGTGTGTTTGCGTGCCTGCATTTTGTTAGTTACAGATTGAAATGGATAACATCTGTGTTTTTATATCTTTTATCTCTTATGTAGGCATTTCAGGAATTGTGAGGTCTTCCAGTTTAGTGCAGAGTGCTAAAACCATTCTAACAGCTGGTAAGAACATGTGCTATTTTATACAAGTAAGCCTTTGGTTTCAGAGAATATGACTCTGACTTAAGCTTGTTGTCACAGAACTTCAAAGTATAGACTCTTTTTCTGGTCTTGTGAAAGTGTTGGAAGCGGCTGGAAGCTTTGACTAGTTATCGCTTCTATGATTTCTGAAACTCCTGCAAAATCATAAGAAAGACAAAAGCAGGTGGCTACCTGATTTTATTTATGTATTTAGTCAGAATACTGCTTGCTGTTTGTCACATTGGCTGATTTAGACTCATGTTCTGCTCTCTTTGTTCACAGAACGCCCATAGGAATATGATTTCTTTAGAATTCCGTTGGGAGTTGTACAGGTGGAGAAAGAGTAGAATGAGTAAAGAGATCTGTTTTGTGGACCAGAGAGGAGAATTTCTTCTGTAAAAATGAGTAAGCATCTACTGATCAAAATGTAGGCTACGTGCAAATGAATCTTTGACAAGTCAGATATTTTTTTAAGCTGGTCAAATGTAAATTGAAGACAAGAACTCATCATTTCAAGTGGACTTGTAGGTGGTGAACTTCAGTGCTTTTACATAAAAGGAACCAGTTTATCAAAAGAACTAAGAGCCTTAGAAAGACACGTAAGAGAGAACCTAGTTTCGTTTGATCAAATTAAAAGCTAGGATTTGGCAAGGAGAAGGGGAGAGGCTGCCTGACTGAGGATGAAGAAAGGGGAGAAATAATGGGCTGGCTATGGAAAAGTCTGTGAATTCCCCTACCAGAATCTCTTGTTGAACCTGCATCACAGCTGAAGCCCCACATCTCTTCAGTTTTTTTTAAAAGCTGATTACCTCACAGTTCAGTTCAAGTAAAAGACTGGAGTCTGAGCTGGTACTGAGCCATACGAGTAATAGGGTGAGCTGGGCCTTCATTAGGTGAAGGCAAATTCATTGCTAGGTATTTTGGAGATTATGCAGCTGGTAAGCATGTTTTTTAAGAGGAAGTTTTAAAACAAAGTAATGGGTGACTCCTACATGTCCTCTCTCTCAAATGCAGCTCGGAAGAAGTCATGGTGCAGGCCTCAAGAAATTTCTTACACATGCACCTAATTTAAAGACCCTTTATCCAGACCACACAAGGATGAGATGATATTCCAGAGCTGCTCATCATCTTCAATTCACACTTTATACTCAAGTTTATGCCTATTGCCTTTTAGAAAGTAATGTTTTAATAGTGTTTGGGGCCCCTAGTAGTTTGACTAAAATAACTATGGAAGTAGAAACAGTTGTGTCCTGAATGCTGATCTGGTTCTTTTAAAATCAGTTTTATAGTTGAGTTGCATTATATGAAAGGAAGGTAGTGAGCCTATTGCCCATCCTTCCTTGTTAATTTGAAGAAATTGAAGAAACAAAGCAACTCAGAATTAGAGGAGGAAGGCAGAGGGTTTTTTTTTAATCTTGTATAATGAACTGGACATATTAATTGCCGGCCTTCATTGGATTCAGTTCCTTCAAATTTTTTCCCAATAATATTCTAGTGGTCTCACTTTTTCACGTGCATGCAGTTGACCAGTAAAATATTACGTGTGTCACTAGGAGAGTAGTTTTCAAGTTCCTAAAGTCTTGGAACTTTTTCATATAATTTCTTCTGCCGTGGAACCCCCTACCTCTGGTTCCCCGGGCTGTGAGAGCTGATGTAGAGCCAAGCAACCTGGTCCAGCAATAGCAAAACACTGTCTCCTGACCTGCTCCACCATAACTCCCAGTCTCTTTGTGGAGCCCTTGATCACCTGTTGTGGAACCCCAGGGTTCTGTGGAACACAGTTTGAAAATCACTGACCTAGGGCATTATACTGTTAGAAGCGCAAGGTTAAGTATATTGTTATAGGTAAAATAAAAATGGCACTTAAAACAGGGGTGATCAGCCCTCAGCCTGTGGACCAGACCTGGTCCCTAGTGCTGTGTCATCCAGCCTATAGGGCTCCAGAAATTTGGTGGTTGGGGAACACAGGCACCACTCTGCTGCCAAATTTCCAGACCATGGGAAGTCCCAGGCCCTGTGCACTGGATTGGGTGCTTGATCCCAACACACAGTGCTATTTGGGGGCAGTGCCAGGCCCCTGGTTCCACTCACAGTTTGGAGGGGGCCAGAAGAGGGCAGCGCACAGGAGCAGGTGGCGCCAGGCCCCCAGGGTCCAATCCCAGCACATGGCACCAAGAGAAGATGGCCCTGGGGCCCAATCCAGGCAGGCAGCACCAGGACCCAGTCCTGGTACACAAGGATCCATCCATACTGTAGGGCCCCATGCCATTCATGTGTAGGGCTCTGAGAAAATAGCAGATTTCTTGTTTACAACTTGGCGGCACGTGAGCAGGTATGGTATCACTTTTTTCATGGAATATTCATAGAACTACCACTGATCTTGGCAAATGCGTCCTGGTAGTTCCATGAATATTCCGTGAAAAATGATACTTTACCCATGCACATGCAGCAGGCAGACACACAGTCATAGACAGTGGAAGGCTGGGACCAATGGGGCTTAACTCCCCCCCCCACCAAATGCGGGGTAGAGCAGAGGTCCACAGGGCAGCCTGGGCACGGGCTCTGGGCAGCTGCAACAGGGAGGTGGAAGGGATGGCACACAGACAGACACAGAGCCTGCAGGCAGCCAGGATTGCGGCCAGATGGCATGCAGAGCAATGCCCACCACAGCAGGTAAATCGGGGAAGGGGCGTGGAGCGGGGCAGATTGAGGCCCCCACAGCGAGGTAGGGAGTGGGGCAGAAGTTGGGGTGAATGGGACCCAGGCCAGGTCGTGGGATGCTCGGAGCTCAGGTGGCTTGTCGGGGGGGGCACTGCCACTGCGCACACTTCAGGAGAGGCCCAGGAGGGGCATGTCCCCCGATTTGCACACGGGGCAGAGGCAGGCTGCCGCTGGCGGGCGGGGGGGGGCGGGCCGGCGC
>NW_005842626.1:616422-620493 GCF_000455745.1 Alligator sinensis | reverse complement strand
CCAGCCTGCAGTGACAGCCCCCCACACCTCTGGATGAGCCGCCTGGGCTCCAAGTGTCCCACAACCTGCCTCGGGCCCCATTCCCCCCAGCCCCTACCCTGCCCCTGCCTCAGTCCCCATGGTGAGGGACAGAGTGGGACATCAGTTTGCCCCCCCGCCCATACCCCTTTCCCTTCCCCAACTTACCTGCTGTTGTGGGCAGTGTTCCACATGCCATCTGGCTGCAGTCCCACCCACCTGCAGGCTCCGTGTCTCTATGGACTCCCCTCCAACCTCCTGCTGCAGCCACCAGGCTGCCCTCCAGCACTCTGCAGTGTCCCACATTTCGGGGGATTAAGCCCTGTTGGCCCCAGCCTTCCCCTGCCTATGCTCACAACCCTTAAATTGCAGTGTGGGGCAAATTTCACAGTTTCTATGCAGTTAGCGAAATTATGACTTTTCCCAGGGCCCTACTCATGTGGCCTGTGGGACCAAAAGGTTGAGCACTACTATCTTAAAACTTGAGCTGCATCTCTCTGAGGAATGAAGGTTTCCTATTTTCTTACACTCCTGCCTGCTTGTGGCCAAAAGCAAAGTGCCAGGATATAGGCTTTGGCTATGGAAAAGCATTCTAGCCATATAAAATTTCAAGGACATTTGTGTTTCCCATCATGTCCTGGGAAACATGATAAGAAGGGGGTATACACGATTACACTGCTCTGGCCCTGGAATACATCTCAAGGTTGAACTCTTCAGCTAGGAGGCAATAAGGGAGTTGTCTTTGGTTCCCCCCAGCTCCATAACAGACACTCTGCCTTCAACTGAAGCCACATGGGCATCAGCCAGAAGTAGTTTCAGGGGAGAGCTAACTTCTGACTGCTAGTGGAGGGATGTTGGGGGTGGGGTCATGTCCTCTGCCCTTTTCCCCTTTGTGGGAAAAGTAGGACTGTGTTTGCAGCTATGCTGGTCCCGGGGGCTGGTCTTAAGACTGATCCCAGGGCAGCAGCAGTGACTGACAGCCCCCAGTTATCTGTGGGGTTAGGGGGGGGGTGACTGGCGTGCTGTGCGCCCCCCTGCAAGAAAACTGGGGCTGTGCTTGTAGCTGCAGGTTCTGTTCCAGGACGCCCTGGTCCAAGGGCAGTAACCAAGGTTGTCAAGCATAGCCCATAACTGCCGTTGGGGTTGGGAGGGGTCATGGACCTCCTGAAAACGAAAAGAGACTCTTCTAAGAGATGGAAGCTTGGAATTACCTGCAAGGAGTACACAGGAATGGCCCGCATCTATAGGAAGCAGATTAGAAAAGCAAAGTCAGAAACTGAAATCAAATTTGCAACAAATCTAGGACAATGAAAATAATTCTTCACATACGTAGGAAGCAGGAGGAAAAAGTAAAGGAAACATAGAACCTCTGCTGAATACAATAGGATAGCTGATAACCAACACTTGGAGAAAACTGAACTCCCTAATAAATATTATGCATTGGTATTTCACCAGAATCAGGGTGTTAGCTTGCCTGACAGGATGCAGGACAGACAAGGAAGGGGTGATCACCCACCTATAATCAGTGCAGATCTTGTGAAGGGAATATCTATAGAGGCTGGATATCTACAAGTCAGAAGGACTGGATGAACTATACCTGAGAGTGCTGAACAAACTGGCTGATGTCATTGTATGACCAGTAGCAAAACTTTGAGAAGTCATGGTGCTCAGGAGAGGTCCCAGAAGACTGGAAGGAGTGAATGTTCTGGTGCCTATCTTCAAGAAAGGAAGGAATGAGGACCTTGGGAATTTATAGGCCAGTCAGTCTGACCTCGATCCCTGGAAATGTCCTGGAAGCATTTATCAAAGAATCCATCAATGATAGGCTAACAGAAGGCAGTATTTTAAAAGATGGCCAACATGGCTTCATTGCTGGCAAGTTCTGCTTGACCAACCTTATCTCCTACAGTCTCAGGTAACTTGCTACCTGGATAAGGAAGATGAGGTTGATGTCATATAGTTGGATTTTAAAAAATTCATCATCATTTTTAAAAATTTAAAAATCATATATTGACTCCCCTGTGAAATCCTGTGAAACCTAAGCTTTCTTTTCTACCTGGGAGAACCTTTACAATCTTTTCTCCAATGCCTGATGAAAGGTGCTTGTGCCTGAAAGCTGGCAATTAAAAATTTTTTTTTGCAAAAATCTTGTTGGTCTAATAAAAGATATCATCTCCACTAGGAGTCCTGATTGGATTTTAAAAAGGCCTTTGACTTGGTCTCCCATGATGTCCTCATAGTAAAATTGGGAAATTGTGGCCTCAACGACTTAACAGTCTGGTGGCTAGGAAACTGGCTCCAAGGTCAGATCCAGAGAGTATTAATAGATGGAAGTGAATCAACATGGCGAAAGGTGACCAGTGGTGTCCCTCAGGGTTCAGTACTCAGACCAGTACTTTTCAACATATCCATCAGTGATTTGGATATGGGTGTGAAAAACGTACTGGCAATGTTCATGGATGACACCAAGTTGTGGGGGAGTGCGGTCACACTGGAGAATGGGCTGAGGATACAGGCTGACCTGGACAGGCTTGTAAGGTGGGCGAATCAAAACCTAATGATGTTTAACACTGAGAAATATAAAGTGATCTGGAGAGAAATAATCTGCAACATACTGATAGACTCGGTGCTGCACTTGCTAGCAACACAACTGAAAGAGACCTGGGGGTCATGAGCAATCACAGAATAAACATGAGCTACCAGTGTGATGCTATAGCCAGGAGAGTGACCAGTACACTCCCATGCATCAACCAGTGCATCTTAAGCAAGACTAAGGATGTCATCCTCCCACTGTACTCAGCATTGGTGAGACTGCAGTTGGAGTACTGTGTCCAGTTCTGGATGCTGCACTTCAAAAAGGATGTGGAGAAGCTTGAAAGGGTCCAAAGGAGGGCCACATGAATGATTAGAGGTCTGTCTGGAGAACAGACCATATGAGGAAAGGCTGAAGGACATGGGACTGTTCAGCCTGCATAGCAGAAGACTTAGTGGGGACTTGGTGGCAGCCTATAAATAAGGGGTGAACACCAAAAGCTGAGAGAGCATCTGTTCGCCAAGGCACCCCAGGAAGACCAGAAATAATGGACATAAACTTCTAAAAGAATGTTTCAGATTGGATATAAGGAAAAACTTCTTTACAGTTAATGTCCACAGTCTGGAACCCCCAGAGGAGGTACAGTCACCTATCCTGGAGATCTTCAAAAGACAAATGACACACACCTTCCTGGGGTCCTCTGCCCCTAGCAGTCTTTCCTGCCTAAGAGCAAGGGAGCTGAACCTGATGATCTTGTGACGTCCCATCCAGCTCCTGATTTTTATGAACTTGTGCTTTTGCCCCCCAAGCACCTATTCTTCAGGTCCCTGCATGGGAGAGGGTTTCAGTTTCATAGTAGCTAGGGTCAGGAGGGACCTGAACAGATCACCTAGCCTGACCCCCTGCCACAGGCAGGAATGAATGCTGGGTTCACAAGACCCCAGACAGGTGATTGTCCAACCTCCTCTTGAATTTGCCCAAGGTAGGTGCTAGGACCACTTCCCTGGGAAGTTGGTTCCAGATTTTGGCCACCCTAACTGTAAAATATTGCCTTCTGATCTCTAACCTAAACCTATTATCCATCAGCTTATGACCATTGTTCCTCGTCACCCCAGGTGGTGCTGGGGAGAAAAGAGCTCTGCCAATTTGCTGTTGATCCCCCGTGATGAGCTTGTAGGCAGCCACCAGGTCCCCCCTCAGCCTCCTCTTGCTGAGGCTGGACAAGTTCAGGTCCTTCAGTCTCTCCTTGTAGGGCCTGTCCTGCTGCCCTCTCACCAAGTGGGTGGCCATCCTCTGAACCCTCTCCAGGCTGGCCCCTTTTGAAGTGCAGCGCCCAGTACTGGACACAGTACTCCAACTGCGGCCTGACCAAAGTTGTATAGAGGGGGAGTATCACCTCTCTGGACCGGCTTGAGATGCAGCTTTGGATGCATGACAAGATATGGCTGGTCTTGCTGGCTGTGGTCTGGCATTGGCGGTTCATGTTCATCTTGGAGTCAATAATGACTCCAAGATCCCTT
>NW_005842626.1:583053-615301 GCF_000455745.1 Alligator sinensis | reverse complement strand
TCCTCCCTTCCACTGGTTGTACGCCTCCCTTTTAATCCTCAGCCATTGCTGAATGCCCTTGCTGAGCCAAGGGGGTTTCTGAGCACTCTTACCCCCCTTGCTTTTCTCAGGGACTGTTATCTTTTGGGCTTGGAGGATCACCCCCTTAAGGTACGACCATCCCTCGTGGGCTGCCATCTCCTCTACCTTCTGGGCCCTTAGTGCCTCCCCCACTAGTCTCCTAAGCTCGTTGAAGTTGGCCCTTCTGAAGTCAAGGGCTTTAGCTTTGGTATGAGCCCTAGATGCCCTGCGTTGGATAGTGAAATCCAGCAGGTGATGATCGCTATTGCCCAGGTGGTCAAGGACTTGCAGTCCCCTCACCAGGTCATCCCCCATGGCCAGGACCAGGTCCAGCAAGGCGTTACCCCTAGTGGGGCTGTGCACTTCCTGGATAAGGTGAAGGTTCTGTAATACAGCCAGGAACCTATGCGAGTGGTCAGACCTGACGCAACCCCCTCACCTTTCCTCTCTGTCCTGTCTCTTCTATATAGGGTGTACCCCCGAATGCCCACCTCCCAGTCATAGGTAGGGTCCCACCAGGTTTCTGTGAGCCCTACTAAGTCTGGGTTCTTACTTGCAATCAGGAGGCATAGTTCTTCCTGCTTACACCCCATACTACGAGCATTAGTGTAGAGGCACCTGAAGCCTCCTGAGGGTGCTCGTGCCTTCCTCCCACTCCCAGGACAGTTGTGGTGGTAATGCTGTTCACTGTAAAATGGCTCTCCCCTAACTGGTTGTGCCAATCAGCTGATCAGCAGGCCTGGGCAGGGGGCAGCCCCTGGAGGCTGTGATGGCCACCTGCTGCCATTGATATGAGACTGGGTAGGGGCAGTGGTTCTGGGCACCCTGACAGTCACTAGGTGGGCTGTCAGGGAGCCAGCCCCTCTCCCTTCCTCCCACCCTGATGGATCAGGGGAGGGAGAACATTGGAATGTGAGATACTGGGGGTTCTAGGGACCCCTACTGTTCCATGTGTAAGTGTACCACCATTACACATGTCTCTAGGAAACTCTGCTCTCTGGTGAAGACTCTGTTCTCCAGTGCTCTCTGAGGGCATTTTTACACATGCAAGCACTTCAGCGCCAGGCACCTTGAAAAGCACCCGGTGCTGCGATGCTTGCAGTTGTATAAGTGGCAAAATGCATATCAGCACTGAGAAAATGGTGGTGGCATGCTTTTGAACTGTAACACATCAGAGGTGCTTTAGTTCAAAAGTGCACCGCTGCCATTTTCTGTGCACTGACGCACATTTCACTATTATACAACTGCATGTGGCACAGCACAGTTCGCCTCAGCTCATGTGCAGAGCGGACTCAATCAAGTCTGCTCCGAAGCAGTGGATCTCCAGTGTGTCGCAGGACAGAAGAGTATGTGTATAAATGCCCTGAAAGAGCTGCCAGTTTGATAGAATCACTTTTTTCTCAGCAGATACCATTTGAATGCTTGTGCACTTACTTTTTTGCATCAGGAAAAGGGTGCACTACCTGATGCAAATGTAATGCCTGTCCACGGCCTTTTTTGTGTTATGGCTACTGGTCCACCTGAAAGTATGCAGAGATATGAGCCTTCCAGATGCAGCACTGTTTGAAAAGGATCCAGGCTTTTAACTACCTTTTTAAAGCCAGTTACTTGTCATAGGTTGAGGTCTCAAACCTGCCCTCCTATAGAAGTATGTCACAGAAAAACTATTGTATTGTTACTTGAATCTACTTTGTGAGCAAACTTTTCAACTTGTGCTTCAGTGCAAATAAGGGAAGAGAGAATTTCCATAGGCAGACCTGCCTATATAGCTAACGTTGTTTGACACTTTATGGCTTGTAACTTTGCTAAATTTTAACAAATGAGGCTAAAAATTTTCATATTTTGTGAAGTTGTGAATTTGGAAAGTTTTAACCCCTATGGTTGGGTCATGTCAGAGATTTTACCACAGGGAGAGCATTTTGTTTAACACACATCTCCTTTTTTTACAGCCATCTACTTGAGAAGCTCTATCACTTCATGAAAAATCTGGCAGGGGGTCACAGTGGGGTCATGAAGGCATCTTTTGCCATTCCCCCAAACTGAACTTCTAAAAATTGAGTTAGCATGTGTCACAGAGCACGGAGGTGCCCTGTTCCTAGAGAGGGGAAAACTGCCAGGGAGAGAGCCCTAGCAAGGAATAAGGAGCCCAGCTGGGGGTTGCCAGGGCAACCAGAAGGTCAGCTGACTGAAAGCGGCAGGGCCTGGCCCTTATAAAGCCCAGGAGCAGAGGCCTGAGGCAGTTCCCTGCCAGCAGCCAGAGAGGCAGGATGTGAGGAGAAGCTGAACTGCAGGTATAGCTTGACCTGAGTTGAGCAATGTTGTTTTAGCCGAGCAGCTCTAAGTTATGTTGTAGCCTAGGGGCTTGTGTTTTGCTTTGTTGTTGTTATGACCGGTGGTTTGGGTGAGGCTATTAGGGGTTGGAGGAGGCCTCATAGGGGACTCACAGCGGAGTGTGAGGACCCCAGTGCCCAGGTAGGGGTGCAGCATAAGGGGTACATAGACCCCAGCTCCCAGAGAGGGGGGCACTACTGAGAAGCCCCAGTGTGGGCGTGGCGAGCCCCAGAGAGGGGGCAGCATTATCGGGAAGCCCAAGTGTGGGCACGGCGAGCCCCAGAGAGGGGGCAGCACCATTTGAGAGCCCAAGAGTGAGCACGGAGAAGGAAGGCCCAGGGAGAACAGGAAGGGGCCAAGGAGGGATAGAATTGAGACAACGGTGATTCCATCGGCGAGGTGTGGACCGCAGTGTAGGGGAGGAAACGGAGCCGCAGACATCGCCCCCTAGCGGCGGGGCAGTATAAGGGCAGCCTCCCGCTAATTAATACTAATTAATTAATCAAGAACAAGGCATGGCAGGCAAGTAAGCGGGCAGTTGCCCCAGGAACAGGTGTGGGCCACATTAAGGGCGGCCCAGAGTGGGCACCTGTCACAGCATGCTAATTTAATATCTAAATACACTGACAATTGTACTGGATGTGCTCTGTCCTAGGGATACAGATGCTGACCAGACCTCTGTGCAATTTTTCTTCACAATATTCCTAGCACTGATGAGCACAGAACTGTGAGAGAGGAAACTATATCTTGTGCTCTCAATTCTCCTCCTGCCATTGACCAGGCAGTGAAAAGGAGGAAGTCACCTGATTTGAAGGAATAGGAACTGGTGCAAACAATAGAACAGGAGCAGGAAGTAACCTCTACAGATAGTTTGAGGGAGAAGAGGAGAAAGAGACTGAGTAATTATATAGCATTAGAGGGGGAAGAAGGCCAGGAGCTGGGAGACATGGTCAGAAAGGCCTGAAGTCATTAGGCCTCTGACATCTTACATTTAAGACACTATTGGGTTTGAGTCCCAACCCCTGTTGACAACCAGATGATTGGTGTCATTTTGCTGGTGCAGGTACCAGCAAGTAAGGGGCAATTGAGATCTAATCCCAGCCATGGTTGAGACCGAGAATTGTATCCCATCATGCTTTATGATGAATGTCAGGGACCACAGAGCTTATTCCCTTTCAGAACCAGGGAATAAATCTAAGAATCGGTTAAATTGTTAGAGAAGACTGTGCCAGAAATCGAAGGGTCTTGATCCTGCTGATTAATCCAATAGTGGGATCCATAACCAGGTAGGTCCCCAGTCCCCATCCTGCAGTCTACCCAGGCACTCACACTGACCTGGGAATCCAGAATCACAGAAAATTAGGGTTGGAAGGCACCTCAGAAGGTCATCTGGTCCAGCCCCTGTTCAAAGCTGTTTCCAACTAGATTATTCCAGCCAGGGCTTTGTTGAGCTGGGCCTTGAAAACCTCCAAGGATGGAAATTCCACCACCTCTCTAGGAAACCTGTTCCAGTGCTTCACCGCCCTCCTAGTTAGAGTTTTTCCTAATATCCAGCTTAAGCCTTCTTTGCTGCAACTTGAGACCATTGCTCCTTGTTCTGTTATCTGCTGCCACTGAGAACAGTAATTCTATCTTCTTTGGAACCACCCTTCAGGTAGTTGAAGTCTGCTACTAAATCCCCCCTCAGTCTTCTCTTCTGCAGACTGAATAAGCCTCAGCTTCTCATAAGTCATGTGCTCCAACCCCCTAACTATTTTTGTTGCTCTCACACAATACTCTAGATGTGGCATCACATGTGCAGAATAGAGGGAATTAATTATTTCCCTTGATCTGCTGGCAATGCTTCTACTAATGCAGCCCAGCATGCTGTTAGCCTTCCTGGCAATAAGGGCACACAGTTGACTCGTATCCAGTTGGTTATCCATTGTAAACCCTAAGTCCTTTTCTGCAGAGCTGCTGCTTAGCCATTTGGTCCCAAGTCTGCAGCGGTCAGTGCATGAGACGCTTCCATCCTAAGTATGCAGGACTTTGCACACATCCTTACGAACCTCATGAGATTTCCTTTGGCCCAATCTTCCAATTTGTCTAGGTCACTCTAAATCCTAGCCCTACCTTCCAGCATATCTACTACCCTCCCCCCAGCTTGGTGTCATATGCAAACTTGCTGAGGGTACACTCCATCCCATCTTCCAGATTGTTAATGAAAATACTGAACAAAACTGGCCCCAGGACTGGCCCCTGTGGCACTCCAGTTGATAGTGGCTGCCAACTAGACCTCGAGCTATTGAGCCTGATGATCCAGCCAGCTTTCTGACCACCTTACAGTCCATCCAACACAATTCCTTTGCTTGCAAGAATGCTATGGGAGATGGTATCAAAGGCCTTGCTCAAGCCATGTACATAGGGTCCACTGGTGTCCCCACATCCATAGAGCTAGTGATCATAGAAGGCAATCAGTTTGGTCAGGTATGACTTGCCCTTGGTGAATCCATGCTGATTGTTCCTGATCACTTCCTTCTCCAGGTGCTTAGAAATGGATTCCTTGAGGACCTGCTCCATCATTTTTCCAGGTGAGGCTGATAGGTCTGTAGTTCCCTGGATTTTCCCTCTTCCCTTTCTGAATGATGGGCACTGTATTTGCTCTTTTCCAATTGTCTGGGACCTCCCATTTGCCGTGAGATAATGGCCAGCATCTCTCTAATCGCATCAGCCAACTCCCTTAAACCCTCAGATGCATCCCCTCTGGTCCCATGGACTTCTCTGCATCCAGCTTTTCTAAATAGTCCCTAACCTGTTCTTTCACTACTGAGGGCTGCTTGCCCTCTCCCCAGACTGTGCTGCCTGGTGCAGTAGTCTGGGAACTGACCTTGCCTGTGAAGACCAAGGTGGAAAAGACATTGAGGACTTCAACCTTTTCCTCATCATCTGTCAGTAGGTGCCTACCCCACACTTTCCCTGATCTTCTGTTTGTTGCTAACATACTTGCAGAAACCCCTCTTGCAGAAACCCCTTCATGTCCCTTGCTATCTGTAACTCCAGTTGTGCTGCTTTGGCCTTCCTGATTTCATCCCTGCATGCCTAAGTAACACTCACTTGTACTCCTCTCTTGTCATTTGTCCAAGCTTCCACTTCTTGTAAGCTTCCTATTTGTGTTTAAGTTCACTGAAGAGTTCTCTGCTAAGCCAAGCTGGTTGCCTGCAATACTTATTATTCTTCCTGCACACTGAGATGGTTTGTTCCTGTGTCCTCAGCAAGGTTTCTTTAAAATACAGCCAGCTCTCCTGGACTCCTTTTCCCTCTCAGACTGGCCTTTCAAGGGACCCCTGCCCATCAGTTCCCTGAGGGAGTCAAAGTGATTTTTTTTTTTTTTTAAGTCCGGGGTCCATACTGTGCTGCTCTCCTTTCTTCCTTTTGTCAGGATCCTGAACTGGATCATCTCATGGCCGCTGCTGCCCAGAGTGCCATCCATTTCTACATCCCCACCAATTCCTCCCTGTTTGTGAGCATCAGGTCAAGAAAAGCATGGCCCCTAGTTACTCTTCAACACTTGTACTAGGAACACTCTCCAGAAAGTTCCTAGATTGCCTGTGCACTGCTGTATTGCCCTCCTAACATATGTCAGAGTGACTGAAGATCCTCATGAGACCCAGGGCCTGTGATCTGGAAACTTTCACTGGTTGTCTGATGAAAGCCTTATCTACCTCATCCTCCTAGTCTGGGGGACTATAGTAGATACCCACCATGACATTACCCTTCTTGCTCCCCCCTCTGACCTTGTTACACAAATTGCCAATTTCTTAAATCGCGAGCGAGACCATATAAGGGAGGATAAGGCAAGATGCCACGTTTATTGATTTTAAGCGCTTAATACACCCCCCCCCCACATCTATACCCCAATTTCTGTTCTGCATTGATCACAGTACATTATCAGTACTTGGATCAACTTAGTGGCCAGCCAAGATGATCACAAGTAAGGAGCCAGGCTCCTGCTGGTCCATCTCATCAGACGAACCGATGCTCCAGTATGACATGCAGAACGAGACCCAAAATAAATATGTCTTGCCCCATCTTTTATAGCCTTGTCAATTCACCCAATTCTCTGGGCTTTTGCTGTATTCCTTGAAGGTTGGTTGCCATTGTTCTTGGCATGGATTCTTCTTGTGGTCTTCAGTCTGTCTGCATTCTTCAGCCAGTCACAAGATGCTTTGGTTTTTCACAGGTACACTCTCATCCATTCTCTCACACATACAGTGTACAAAGATTGAACACTTATGTCAGGCTACAGAGCAATACAAAATGGAATTTCTTAAGACAATGCAAAACTCAAGAAAATACATAAGATTAAAAGCAATAGGTAAAAAAGGTCTATGTGTATAACATCCTTAACCCAGAGACTTTCAGCAGGTCTATCTCCAGTTTGGTAGTGGAGCTCTGAGCAGTCATACAGCTTTTTTACATAAAATGCTGCTATTCCTCCTCTTCTCCCTTGCCTGTCCTTCTTGAATAGTTTGTACCCATCCATGATGGTAGTCCAGCCATGCAAGCTATTCCACCAAGTCTCTGTTATTCCAATCACGTCATAGTTTTTTGACTGTGTGAGGACTTCCAATTCTTCCTGCTTGTTTCCCAGGCTCTGTGCACTCATATATACCTCCCCTGGGCCTGGACTTACTAGGCCCCCTTGTTAGAGCCTTTTGTGGCACCGATTATTGTGGTGCTCTCAGTACAGCATATGTTTTTCATGAATATTACATTAGTGGATTTATCTTTAACATCCCTGTAAAATTGGGTGGTGGTATTCCCACATTACAGCTGGGAAATTGAGGCAGAGAAAAATTCCAGCCAAAATAAAATGTGTGAATTTTTGGATGTTCGGATTCTCAGTGCCGAGAATTTTGTAATCCTTCATGTGTTGGAGCACAATCCAGTCAACCCGCAGTCATGAGCACTCGAGCTTAATGTGAATCTGTTCCAAGTGCCTCACATTGTATGCCCCACCCCCAGACACACACTTTTTTTTTTCTTCTGGGGTGCCTGTGAAGTTCCGTAATGTTTCTTCTGGAGGCTGCATGTAAAGCTCAGTTTAAAATAAATGCATGAGTTCACCGGGAATGCTGTGGCTAGAAGCCAGGATAGAATCTCGTCCTCAAGAGTAGTATTCAGCTATCTATTCAGGGGTTCTAAACCTTGTTAGACTAAAAGCACCCCTCAGAAAATGCTCTTGCCTTCACTGATTTTTGGACTGGAAAAACAATAGAGCAACAGTTCACCTGGTGGAGCAACTGCTTCACCAGTCCAGCTGGCACAAGGGGTAGTGTTCCCAGGTACCAATTGGCTGGGCCCCAGAAGCTCCTGAGAGGGAGTAGCCCTGAGCTTGATGGGGCTACTTGATGGGGCCAGACAGGGCAGCTTTTTATACTGCTGGGGACCATACAGGTGCTGGCCCCAGGCTCTAGCTCCTGCTGGCTGCAGATCTGGGAGGAGCCAGGCAGGGTTATTTTGCCCCACAACAAAGTGCATGTCTGAGCACGTGCGCTGAGGCAAAATGCCCCGGCTTAAATTTGCACCACTTCTGTTTGAGCTGCTGCAAGCGCACGTGCTTGCATGCGTGGACACGCCATTGGAGTCTCAGAATAGCAGTCTTTCTATGCCTGAAGAAGGGTGATTGCACCCATAAGCTTGCAAAGAACCTTTTTCCAACTACTCAGTTGGTCTAATAAAAGATATCGCATCTACCCAAAGATCTTGCCTGCCTGTTTCTTTAGACCAATATGGATGGCTATAACCAATAACCCAGTGGCAGGTAGCAACACCTAACAATGCTAGTATTGAATAGCACCCTGGGTGATAATCACTGATTTAAACCTTGATCACGCTTTCTCTTCCTGCAGTTCTCTGTAACTCTTTATATGCTTTCCAGTGTCGGAGAAAATGGTCCTTCAAATAACGTCCTTCCTGACACACTAGTGATTCATCACCAGATCACTCTTAGTCTAATGTGCTGAATGAGAGGGGTCTTGTTGGGGAGGCAGAGGGGGAGGGAATGGGTTTGATTATGTAACACAATGCACATATAGAAGGGGATCATATTAAGTTTGTCATTGGGCATTTCCTAAATTTTGACTGCTTGACATGATAACCTTTAATGTAATAAATGGATGGAATAAATATTTATATTTGGATAGACCTAGATGACTCCTTCAGGAGCTCAGCAAGGAGATAATGGGTTTTTATTGCTTAGAATTAATTATTAATAAAATAATTTTTGCTTAGAACTGCTTTTTTCCTTGTAAGTGATTCATGAAATCTTTATGAAGGTTATATCAATTTGAAAGCTTGTAGTATCTTCTAAAAGCAACCTTGATCCAATTTCAGTTTCATAAGATGTAAAAGATTTGCTACCAGGAGGCACTAAGTACACTGATGCTGTGCTTCAGAAGAATGTCTGTTTTATTTAATATTTAACAAGTAGCGATTCCTGCTTGTTTTACCTTTGACCACTAAATTAGTTTCCTTAATTACAGATGTTTTAAATACAGTACAGAAAGGTTCTGGCCTCTCTGTAATTTTAATAGTACAGCATATGTGTTTTAGGGCCTGAACTGAACCTGAATTTAAATTTGTCAACTAATATTGGTTGTATGTAAGGCTTTTTCTTCCCAAACTCTCTTAAGTACTCTTAAATTTTTCCTAGCAAAGCTTTGAGCTAGTAGAGGCTTAAAAATATTTATGGATTCTCACTTTTATATATCTACCTATCCTCTAAGTGTTCCTTCCACAGTATATGGTATTGGCAAAAATAAAGGTGGAACTCGCACATTTCATTGAATTGGTAATTTAAAGCTTCCCACCCATTCATCCACAGTACCTTTTTTAAAGCATTTTTGTTCTTTTTTTTTTCTTCTTATTGCCATGTTTATGCAAGCTAGTGACTAGTATTTCTGAGAATATAAAAGGAGATATCAGTATTCCAAAACCTTTTGAGTAATAATTGAATGATTACTGTGATTTCTGTTCAAACCTTGCTACTTTGAAAAACCCACAATTCCTGTCTATAACAAGCTAGTCTGTACCCTGCTGTTGAAGTAAAATAATTCAGATCTGGGATGAAGGTCATTATTTAGAGAGTACACTGTTTCCAAACATTATTTGGCAGAATCCACAGTTATAACAAAGTATTTCAACCCAGCTAACAGGATTTCCTTTCATTTTTCTCTGCCAGCTTGGTTTTAAAATTGAGCTCAAATGCTGTGTTCTTGTTTGTTGTTAAATGACTGACTTAGCTTTTGAAAATATGCCTGTGTAATTTCTAAAATCTGTGGTGAGATTTCTGGTCTGTTTCCTATTAGAGATGGCACCATCATTTGATTTATTTTTCTTCCTGTGCAGTTAAGAATTCTGAAAGTTTTCATATTTAGCTGCTCCTAAGGAGCAGTTTTGTATTGATATTTATGAGTTTGGAAACCTGATCTGAAATAACACTGAACTTCATTATAATGACAACATTTGATCCAATGGGGTATAGATTTATGAGACGGTACAGTTAAGCCTATAAGAATCTTGATAGGGGCTTAGTAATAAAACATTACAAATCAAAGTAATATTGTTCAAGATTGTAGTTAAGCCCTTCCTTGACTTTTATTCAAGTCAGGATACACGCTTGACTACATACTACATTCAGCATAACTTCAGAGAAAATTTAGAAAGGTGGAATGTTGAAAGTATTAGCCCAAATACATTTGCCAGATTTCAAAAAGTGGCATGGCAACATCTTTAATGACCAATAACACATGCAATCTCTTCTTACCTAATTTCCCCAAATTTAGCAGTCTTATCCTCTGCCTGCATTAAACCATTGTTATGTATTATGGCAGAAAAATCTAAACTGAAGAGAAAGGAGAGGGAACTAACAAGTAGTTGTGGATTCATTTAAGTTTAAAGGCATTTTCATTTTGTCCAAGTACTCAAGAATCTCTTGTTTGGATTCTGAAACTGAGCTATAATTGCGACCATTAACTTTTACTACAGATGCGACTCATTTCCCCCTTCCCCCCACCCCCCATGGGCTTCTTTAAGGAGTTGGCTGTGTACAAGAACCCATGTTTTGTTTTGTAGCATGATGAGTTTGGGCAAGAACTTTAAAACAAAAAAAAAAGGCATCTTATTACATAAGATTCCAGATTCAAGGCTGTAGTGGGGGGGGTTCAGTTGAGTGCTGACTGCAAAAAGGATATTAGAAAAATCTTTTAATGTTCAGCTGCTGCAGGAAACTATTAGTTGGCTCACAGATACAACAGGCAGTCTTTGCTGCCTGCAGTGCTAACACTGTAAAGGACTCCTGCAAGCATATATTAACTGTTTCACTGCTGATGTTTCCATCACCATGCTCTTCTTATAGTACATTGACCTTCCTGGAATCACAGAATATGGAAATGTTTCTTGTTTGAGTGGCAGTCATCAGGGTTATATGTTAGGTTATTTTAATATGTAGAGTACTGGCGTCCCTATCGTGTCTAGCACACTGGGATTCTGGAATGTGATAGTTGTTCCTGGGTGCTACTGAGCAAACTGTGTTTTCTGGAATACCATAATCTCAGAATAACAAACACTTTAGTGACTGCACACAGTTACAGTAGCCTATCATCTAACTTTCAGTATTTACTGATATGTTGATTCTCATTTTGAGAATCAGAGTGGCTATATCTCTGTTAATGGTATCTAAGAACACAAAGCAAGGAGTGCAAAAAAAAAGATTGCATGCTTAGCTTTAAATTATTTCCTTTGTGAATGTCTGATAGTTTTTAACTGTGCAATAGCATTCTGTTTGCAAAGTGTACATTTGTCTACCATGTCTAATAATCATGTAATATTAATTAATTTCATATACACAGATACAATTTTCATTATCTTCACAGTGTATCTTACATATTACTTTAAAAAACATTTAAATTTGGAATTGATTGTTCTCAAAGGTCTTTTTGTAAGAGACAGATATACGGTATATCTTTTCAACTCTTCCAAAGATGGTGTGCAGTGGACAATAACTAATTTTGAATCTTAAGTTGTTTATTCATGCCAAAAAGCTCTCTCTTCTGTTCTATATTATGTTGTACAGACATGATTAAATTACTTTTAATTGACTTAATCTGGCATTCATAGTATATGTGAGTATTATAAAAAATATATAAAGATTTCTTAATGTATGTGCATGAAGGACAGAATTAAAGCTGTTCATTCTGTCTTAAATGCTGCCCTTCCAGTTTTCATATTGCTTAATAATACAACTGCAACATTATGGTAATCTGGAGAATTTCCTTGCCTTTTTAGAAAGAAAAAAATTGCAGGAGGAATTGGGAACACAAAGCATATGAAACTATGCCTTCCAGGATTTTGGAGCTTTGTTGACTTGTCAAAATTGAACAGTACTTTATTTTAAATGTCATAGTCTGGTATTTATATGGTTAAACACTATAGGAAATCATATTATCGGCACACTACTAGCACAAGAGAGTATCTATCCCCTGCAAAACTTTACTGACTCCATAACTAAAATTGCCTTGCGAAGTGTATGAGAACTGGCAGACATTTCCTTCACACCTATAATGCACACATATTTAGGCAATAGTTACTGTAGAACCCTGGCTCAAAATTTATATCTTACTTGAAATCCTCAGGAAGTATCCTTTCCTCACTCCATACTTACTAGACAAGTGCATGCAACATGCCTCTCTTAAAAGGTCAGAGATGATCTTCACCAACACGTAGAAAATACCGTATTTTTGCGCATATACCCCGCCCACGGGTATAAGCCACACCCATGTATAACCCGTGGGAAATTGTATTTTTGTAAATAAATCCATGTATTCCCCATGGCGGCGTATACACAGGGAGGCTATACTCCTTTGCTATACTCCTTACTGATTCTTGCTAACATCAGAAACACTTAAGGGTAAACAGTTACACTGCTGTTGTGAATAATATATTATTATCCTTATCTGTTCCATCAATGTTGTGCATCTTATGCACCATCAACTTCCATAAACTGCTATATCATAAATATGTCAAGAAAGTTACTGATTTATAACTATACAAATAGAGTTGAGTGACCTTTCTGGTGAAATACTTATTTAAACCTGCTTAAAGTGGTACAAGTTAAATATTTGTCTCTCTTCTTCAACTTTTTTTCTTTTTCTTGTTTTTCTTAGGGCTGAAGAAGTCAATGACTTATAGTATGAGGAAAATGTATAAAATGATGAAAGGATGGCATCTTAATTGAGTTTTGTATTTGCTGTGCATTGGTAAATAAACTGGTCTTTGTGTTCAAATAGCTTACAGTTGTCTGTTGCTCTGTCTACCTAGGAAAATTTCACAGAGGTGTCCGTGCTGGCTTGTTTACAATTGCACACACACAGAATTTCCATACATGCAGTAGAGGAAAGATTGAGAAAATATTTTAGTCTCAAAACCAAAAGAGCACCATCATCTCTAAAAAGAAAATAATTGACCATCTTGTTGGTGGTGTCATTCTGCAGCAAAAAATATAGATATTTCTCAAGTTGAATAAATGTAACACTAACATTATGCTTCCATGACAGTAAGAGGACAAAGCCATCTCTCTGAAGGGCGTACAATGTAACTTAACAACTTAGACAAAAAGGAAAAGTAGAGTTTATTTACACTATTTCTGAGTTCCTTCATTTTGGACTGGATTCCTTTTTTGTTTGTGGTGGACTAGAGTAAAATTTCCTTTATAGGTAGTTTACGGGGCGGGGGTTCTAAAAGATGCTTAACTAAGGTTAAATTGGTATGGAACACAGACTCAGTCCTATAATAGATACATTTTGGAAGAAAATATCAATAAAGTTTTCTAAAATCAGACGTTGACATGTGTGACCATGATTTGAGTGAATTACCTGTGGGTGCAATTATCCTGTTGGGAAATTACCATAAATTTGTGAAGTGGGTAATGCAATTGCATCAGAGTTGGAGACTTGTGATGGTCTCCCTCTGACGGAAACACTTTCTATTGACCTAGACACAGTACCACAGTGGTAGAGAACATGTCAGAGGACTGAAGTTGTGCAAAAAATTATTATTTGATACCAAAGTTTATTATCGAACTTCTCTAATTTACTGCAGACAAAAAGCTTTCCACTTTTTACTGAGAGTTGATTTGACGTTCAGAAGACTGACATTGAGTGTGTTAACCCCCCCCCCACACACACACACACACACACGCGCGCGCACACAATTTTACTGGCTGTTAGTTTAAGCTAATGGTGCTCAACCTATGGCTTGCAGGCCACATCTCAGCCCCAAAATTAGTAGATCCTGCCCATGGCACAAGGGATCAGCAGCAAGTAGTTCAGGCCAGCCAGCCCTGTGCAATGCCCCTTATCCTCTCTCCCTGTCCTGCAGTATAGACAGTCACTGCCCTCCCTACCTCCCTTACTGGAGGGGAGAGGTGGCTTGTGGTATAGTTGGGTCGCAAGTACCTGGCCCACCTCTCTAAGAGGCTGAGCTCCATTGGTTTTAACCAGTGTGAAGAATTTTAGATTGACACTTTGTTTAAATCACAAACAAAGATTTGAAAGAAATTGGTATTGAATTTTGTGATGTATGCTCTCCAGGTTTGTTTTTGTAATTACAAGTATTTATTATTTCAGGGCCACGTCTGAAAAAGTGCTGAGCCATCTTTAACTGCTGTTTAAAGATGAGGGAGCTCATTACACTGGAAAATTTTATCCATAGTCAGTTCAATGAGGTGAATCTCTGCAGAGTTGTACTTTTCCTGTGTATAATATATAGTTTTTGTAACTTAAATTTTAAACTATTAAAAAAGTTGTATAATGGAAAAGTGTCTACTGTGGTGCTTTTATTTGAAAAACAGAAGAATTGATGGTCAGTTGTCATTGACCATCAGCATGTACAACATTTGTAAGAATCTAAAAACTGAAGAACTACACAATACTGGGAACTGAAGTTCCTGTAGCAGCTTTCCTGATTGTATTATATCCTCTTAATGTTTCACATAGGAAGTACTAGTCATAGCTTTCATAGACATTAGGGCAGGAAGGGACATCGTAAGATCATCGGGTCCATCCCCCTGCCCAAAGGGCAGGAAGTCAGCTAGAGTCAAAGGATCCCAGCAGGGTAAGCATCCAAATGTTTCTTAAAAGTTTCCAGAGTAGGTGCTGGCACCACTTCTGGGGGAGTCTATTCCAGGCCTTGGGGGCTTGGACAGTAAAGAAGTTTTTCCTCATGTCCAGCCTAAAACAGTCTTGCAGGAATTTGTGACTGTTGGAGCCCTTGGGGAGCTCTGGTGAACAGGCATTCCCCCAGATCCTGATGCACACCCCTTATGTACTTATAGGTTGCCACCAAGTCACCCCTGCGCCTGCGCTTCTCCAGGCTGAAGAGTCCCATCGCTCTCAGCCTCTCTTCGTAAGGCCTGTTCTCTTGCCCTCTGATCATGCACGTGGCTCTCCTTTGGACTCTTTCAAGCTTCCCCACATCCTTCCTGAATTGTGGAGCCCAGAATTAGATGCAGTACTCCAGCTGTGGCCTCACCAAGGCCGAGTATAGCGGGACGATAACATAACCTGTCTTGCTTGAGACACACCGATAGATGCTAACCAGAGTTTTGTTCGCTTTGCCAGCTGCAGTATCACATTGGTGGATCATGTTCATCTTGTGGTCAATCGTGACCCCCAAGTCTCTTTTGGTCATGGTGCTAGTGAATGTAGCATTGCCGAGCCTGTAAGTGTGATGTGGGGTTTTTTCCCCCCCTGAGGTGGAGTACCTTGCATTTCTCTATTGAATGCCATCAGGTTTTCATCCACCCACCTTGCAAGCTTATCAAGGTCAGCCTGGACCACCAGCCTATCCTCAAGTGTGAATACTCTTCCCCAAAGTTTGGTGTCATCAGTGAACTTGGCCAGACTGCTTCTGACACAAGAGTCCAGATCATTTATGAAGACATTAAAGAGTACAGGTCTGAGAACGGAGTTTGGGGGGACACCACTGGTCACTGAGTGCCATGTTGATTAGGTTCCATCAACTACCACTCTCTGGGTCTGGCCTCAGAGCCAGTTCCCCAGCTTTAGTGTAGTCGAGGCTGTAATTGCCCAATTTTTCCATGAGGATATCATGGGACACCAAGTCAAAGGCTTTTTTTAAAGTCCAAATATATGATATCAATCTCTTCCCTTTTGTCCAGGTGATACGTTACCTGGTCATAGACAGAAATGAGAAAACCTGTGCTGGCTATCCCTCAGAATGTTGCCTTCTGTTAGCCTGTCAAGAATAGTTTATTTCCAGAAATTGAGGTCAAACTGATTGACCTGTAGTTTCCTGGATCTTATTTCCTCCCTTTCTTGACGATAGGAACCACTTGAAGTCCTTCATAACTGAAACTTGTATTTTTACAATAACACCTTGGGCTTATCTTCATTGAGGCAAAGACTTGGTCATAGCAAGAACAGAGGAGCCTGAAGGCTTGAGGGTGGGCATAGGGAGATGAGTGCAGAGCTGTATTGCTGATGTAGTCCCAGGTTTGGGGTATGCATATACATGCAGATGAATGAGACTAAGAAAGCCCCACTTTTTTCCAGACCTGCCACCCCTTGATATAGACCAGCCCCTTAAAGGTCCTCACAGGGACTTAAACACTTGACATATCCAAAAGCAAGCCATAACCACATACCTACTTTGGTAAAGTGGGACATTAACTCAGATATACTGGACTGTGAAACAGGATATTTAACAAGATCCAGTTTTGACAAGCGAAGTCTTAGTATGTGCACCTGGTTCAGTGACTGTCTTAGAAGATGTGGAAGCAAGATTTGAGAGAGAGGTAATAACTTTTACTGGGCTGACATAATAGTTGGCAAGATTTCATGCATAAAAATGCCTACCTAAGCTAATGAGAGGCAAGGATATTATGGGGAGGGGGGTGATATCTGTTATTGGACCAACTCCATGGTTGGGAAAGACAAGCTTCTGAGCACAAAGTGCTCTTCCTCAGGTCTGAATAAAAAGATGATATTGCTTACTTATCCCAGGCTGCTTCAGCAAAAGTAAGGAGTACTTACTTTTGTGTTCAAAAGCTTGTCTAAAATCTCTCCTAACCATGGAGTCAATCCGATAAAAGATTTCACCCTCTCCTCCTGCAAAATGTCTTTGCCCCTCACATATTTCTATGACCATCATGGCTACAACATCACTCCAGCAATACCACATAAGTTAACAACATCTGGCTGACACCTTTGTTAGGAAAGCCCTTAAGAGCATGCTTGGCTTTAGGCGTCTATTTAAGTTCGACCGAGTACACGCTCATTTTCTATTTAGATCAAGCAGAATTTTAAAGAGTTGGTTCAAATCAACAAAAATGAATTTTAAGCTAAAGGTCCAAGTTGCACAAAGGTATCAGAAGATGCATTTAAACCAGGGATGGGCAATTATTTTGGCTGGAGGGCCACTTAATGAATTCTGGTGAGCTGTCAAAGGTCACATCCTTCCTGTCCTGTCTTCCCCTCCCTCCCTCTAGAACCTGGCTGGAGCTGTAGTTCTTCAGAACCAGATGGGGTGGTGGCATCAGCTGTGGGCACAGTCAGCAGGTTCTGGAGCCCTGACAGAACTTGCTGTGGTGTCCACAGCTGATGCTGCCACCTGCCCAGCACAGCAGAAGTGCCTGCCTTCAGCTGATGCTTCCAGCAGGTTCCAGGTTGAGGCTCCATGCAGGAACTCTTGCCGCACGGGGAAAGCAGCAACATCGGCTGTGGACACTGCCGGCAGGTTCTGTGTCAGGGCTCCTGAACCTGCCAGTGGCATCCACAGCTGACACTGCCACCCAGTCACTGTGACAGAAGCCTCGCCCAGGTCCACAGCTGATGCTACTGCATTAAGAGTTGAAGCTGCTGGGCACCCATGGGCCAGATCCAATAAGTTGGCGGCCACCCACCCATGGGCTGGATCAAATCTGTTGGTGGGCAAAATCTGTATTTTGCCCACCCCTGATTTAGACCACTAATATAGTATGACTGAATTTTGAAGGTCTGAACAACTCATCGTTATGTAGTTTTCTTCATTTTACTATCATAAGGTTGCTTAAATTAGCTGAAACTAGTTTTTATCAAGCAAATATGCCAGAAACTTCTATAACATTCTCAAATATCCCTGAATATTCCAAAACTTCTCTAACTGCAAATTAATTGTCATGCTGCATATAATAAAAGCAGCCATGAGTTTGGCCTATTAGTTTAGTTGCAGCTTCTGAAGAAGAGTACAAAAATTGTAAGTAGTGAATGGGAAGCTACTTTGAATGAAACCTCATATGTAAAAGCACAAGGGTAGAAGTGAGTAGAATTTAGATGAGGACCTCAGGGATTCTGAATTAATGATAGAAATGCAAGGTACTTCAGAATAACAAATAATGAGTCATAGAAAAAGTCCTTAGAATATTTTGGTAATTAAATTAATTATTACTGTATTTTCTCTCATGCAACATACCTTTGTGTTTCCAGCTGTGTTCTTTGATGGTAAAGGAGCACTCTTAGAGATGCTGGGCATGCCAGGCAGCTGCCAAGATGGCTTGGGTTTGTGTCTGCTCAGCAAACTTAGAGAGGCAGTCTTGTGTTAACCCTCTCACAGCCATGTGTGTGTGTGTGTGTGTGTGTGTGTGTGTGTGTGTGTAATGTGTATGTTTCTGGTTTTTGTTCCATTTTTTTTTAATCAATAAAAAAGTCTCATAGCTCATCTTCAATTTGGGGAAGTTTCTTGCCATCACCATCATCATCACTGGTATCTGCTGAGGATTCCTTTCAATATGATAGGACCTTTTCTCAACATAAAATCATGAAGCATGTGATAAAAACTTCAAATGGACAAACATGAACTATACCGAAATGTGGCTAAATACTTTTATTCTTGTAATGTCCCATTACAAGTCACATTTACAAAAAAAAAAAAAGTAGTAGGAAATCCAAGGCCTAAATCTGGAGCCCCTTCTAGAAAGAGGCTCTCCAATGATTTGCTAAGGGTAAGTGGTGATGCTAAGCAGAGCACACAGCAGGAACTAGAAGGGCAGACATTTATACTAATTTGGAATGGCAGTAATCATAAGGGATTAAAATAACATTTACCTCTTGCTACAGAAGCCATCAAAGAACCAAAAGTGCAATTGTAATGTGAAGTTTTGCCAGTGACAATGAAAGCAAAATGACAAATATGCACAGAGAACTCTCCAAGAACCAGGGAAAAGACCACTATGATTTTTTCCCCATAATAAAATATGATTCTTCCTCTCATTTCATGAAGTATCTGGGAAATGACACATCTAACTTTTGTTTGGCCCCGGGAGTGGTATAAGACACAAGGGTGTAAGCCTGTCGTGCCCCCGCACCCTGAGATCGCCTCCAGCGACTGCAGAGCACCCCGCCAACCCCCAACACTGCCGGAGGTAAGCGGTGCTGCGGTGGGAGAGACATAGCCCAGCTGCAGGGCAACTGAGTGGAGCCGAGGAGGGCCTTGCCCCGCCCCGGCTCCTACTTGGCCCAGCCCCCCAGGGAGAGACATGGGGGGAGAGGGTACTTACCAGTCCCTCTCCAGAAGATCAGAGTCCCCCAAAGTCCCAGGTAGGGCCCCCCTTGACAGGGAGAGCATGTTTCTGGTGGTGGGCCCGCTGCACATGTGCGAAGTTTAAAAGGGCCCGCCAACCGGAAAAAAAAAAGTTCAGTTTGGCCCCAGAAGCGGCATGAGATGCATGGGTATAAGCCCGTCACACCCCCACACCCTGAGGCCCCCCCAGTGACCCCCAGCGACTGTGGAGCACCCCACCGACCCCCAGCACTGCCGGAGGTAAGTGGGGCCATGGTGGGAGGGACATAGCCCAGCTGCGGGGTGGCTGAGTGGAGCCGAGGAGGGCCTCACCCTGCCCCAGCTCCTACTTCGCCCAGCCCCCCAGGGAGCTGCATGACTGGAGCCTCATGAACAGGCCACACAAACAGGCATGCTCCTGGGCCCAGCGCACGAGTTACCATGGGAGTTCACGTAGGAGGGTGCGCAGGAGGGCCCGCAGCCCTGCCTATGAGCCCCCTAGGCCGCAGCTGGCCTACCAGTGGCATGCCGTGGATGTGCACGCACCACACCCAAGGGTCCCCTTGGGGTCTGCAGTCTCCCCCTCTGGTGCCTCAGAGGCCTCCACCCAGATGGAGCCCATGGTTCCGGGCTCCATGCAGACAGAACCCCTGGCTCTCGGTTGCGGGGGCTGCCTGCCACTTTTTCAGGCTCTGTGAGGTCTGCTCCCTTTTGGGGTCTCTGGCATGCCAGCTGGAGGAGCTCCTGTGTGCCATCAGGGATGGTGAGCGGGAGATAGACTTCTACTGCCAGGCCCTTCTCCCCTGGGAGGTGGAAGGTAGACCATGGCCACCTTTCAGGACAGAGGGGATTCGAGGACCTCCCATGCTGTCCAGCCCAGGGGTTGAACCAAGGTGGTCAAGGGCCCCAAGGCTGGCCGCACCAAGGTACCCCCACCACTGGAGCTTTGCAACAGGTATGAACCTCTTATAGCCCCAGCAGAGTCTGCCAAGCTGCCAGCTCCTGCAGACAACACAGGATCTACTGTAGCTACCACCCCCACTCTCTCTAAGACAAAACGCAAAGTGTTTGTCATGGGAGACTCCATCCTGAGGGGGGCTGAGGGGGCAATCTGCCACCCTGACCCCATAGCCCGAGAAGTCTGCTGCTTCCTGGGAGCTCAAATCCGAGACATTGCGGAGAAGATCCCTGAGCTCCTCTAGCCCACTGACCACTACCCTATGCTCCTTATCCATATGGGCACAAATGACACGACTCAGAGCGCTCCCAGCCAGGTCATGGAGTGCTACAGGGATTTGGGAGCGGGGCTTAAGGGGTTGGGGGCACAGGTGGTGTTCTCATCGATCCTCCCAGTCTCGGGCTATGGGCTGAGGAGGGAGAGGAGGATCAAGGTAGTGAACTGCAGCGCTGGTGTCACTGGGAAGGCTTTGGCTTCCATGACCACAGCCCGCTCTTTGGTAAGAGAGGCAGTGAGCTGCTGGGAAGGGACAGCCTCTACCTCTCTCCGCTGGGGAGGAGGCTCTTCACCACCAGACTGGCTGTCCTGCTCCACCGGGCTTTAAACTAAACCTGCCGAGGGATTGGGGGGACTACTGCCACTGCTGGCCCACTCAGCAACCCTTGCAAGGCCAGCAGGCTGAGACACTTAAGGGAGCCCACCCCTGCCCCAGCCTTGGAATGAACTGTAGGCAAGGCAAGGACCCCCAAAGGGACACTTGCCTGCCTGTACACAAATGCCAGGAGCTTGGGGAATAAATAGGAGGAACTTGTCCTCCTGCTTAACACAAATAATTATGATATCATAGGGATAATGGAGACCTGGTGGGACTTCACCCATGACTGGGCCATGGGGATAGAAGGCTATACCCTGTACAGGAGAGATCGAGTGGAGAAAAGGGGCGGGGGTGTAACTCTCTATGTCAAGGAAAGCTACAAAGCCCTGCAAAACAATATTGGCACCCAGGGTGGATGACTGGAGACCCTCTGGGTTAAAATCCGTGGGGAACACAGCACTGGGGACACAATGGTGGGAGTCTACTACAGACCCCCTACCCAGGATCAAGAGCTTGACCAGGAGTTCGCTAGGGAATTGGCTGAGGCTGCACGCTCCCGGTGCATGGTTGTCATGGGAGACTTCAACTACCCAGATATCTCGTGGGAAGAGCACTTGGCCAAATCCGAGTGGTCACAAAGCCTTATCTTGTGTATGGACGAGCTCTATCTGACGCAGGAAGTCTACGGGCTGACGAGAGGTAAAGTGCTGCTCGACCTGGTACTGGCAACTGGGGATGACCTAATCAGTGACCTAATGATCAAAGGGAAGCTGGGTGACAGTGACCATGAGCTGATCACCTTCACCATCCACCGCAAAGCTGGCAAGTCAGTCAGCAATATAGAAGTCCCTTGACTTCAGGAAAGCTGACTTCAACAAACTAAGGAGGCTTGTCAGTGAGACTCTACAGGGCCACAACCCAAAGGGGAGGGGAGTTCAGGATGAGTGGTTGCTCCAGAAGGGAGCAATCCTGGATGCACAAGCAAAGTCTATCCCGTCTCAGATGAAAGGCAGCAAAAGGGCACAGCAGCCCCCTTGGCTCTCCAGGGAACTAGCAGACCTTCTACATCTTAACAGAAAGACTTACAAAGGATGGAGAACTGAATCCACCTCCAAAGAAGAATACTCTGCACTAGTCCGGACCTGCAGGGACCGAACAGGGAAAGCCAAGGCTGCGACAGAACTCCAACTAGCTACAAATATCAAGGATAATAAAAAGTCCTTTTTTAGATATGTGGGGAGCTGGAGGAAAAGCAAGGGCAACATTTGACCCCTGCTAAACCAGATGGGACAACTGACAACTGATGCCCAGGAAAAAGCAAACTTGCTAAATGGGTACTTTGCATCAGTTTTTCACCAGTCCCATGGGATGCCCCTGCCCACTATGGGACAGGGAGGTCCAGGTGAGGGAGATTCCTTACCCTCCATCAATGCTGACCTCGTGAAGGAACACCTTGAGAGGCTGGATACCTTCAAGTCAGCTGGCCGTGACAATCTACACCCCAGGGTACTCAAGGAGCTGGCAATCATCGTAGCTCAGCCCCTGGCATGGATCTTCGAGAACTCCTGATGCTCTAGTGAAGTGCCCGAAGATTGGAAGAAAGCCAATGTAGTGTCTATCTTCAAGAAAGGGAGGAAAGTGGATCCGGCAAACTACAGGCCCTTCAGCCTGACCTCTATCCCAGGGAAGATATTTGAAAAGATCAAAGAGGCCATTCTTAACAGACTGCTGACGGCAACATCCTGAGGGATAGCCAGCATGGGTTTGTTGCGGGTAGGTCTTGCCTCACCAATCTTATTTCCTTTTACGACCAGGAGACCTATCACCTGGACAAGGGAGAAGAGATTGATGTCATATATCTTGACTTTAAAAAAGCCTTTGATCTGGTATCCCATGATCACCTCTTGGCAAAACTGGCTAACTGCATCATCAGCCCCACCACAATCCACTGGGTGGGGAATTGACTCTGTGGTAGGACCCAGAGGGTGGTGGTTGATGGAAGTCAATAGTCATGGTGCCCTGTGACCAGTGGGGTCCCTCAAGTCTCTGTCCTTGGTCCTATACTATTTAACATCTTCATTAATGATGTAGACATTGGTGTCAGAAGTGGACTGGCCAAGTTTGCCAATGACACCAATCTCTGGGGTAAAGCATCCACACCTGAGGACAGGAAGGTGATCCAGGCAGACCTTGACAGGCTCCGGAAATGGGCGGATGAGAACCTGATGGTGTTTAACACTGAAAAATGCAAGGTTCTCCACCTTAGGAAGAAAAAGCTGCAGCATGTTTATAGGCTCGGCAGTGCTACGCTGTCTAGCAAGATTAATATGAGCTTTCAATGTGATGCTGTGGCTAGTAAAGCGAGCAAAATGCTGGCTTGCATCCATAGATGCTTCTCGATCAAATCCCAGGACATCATTGTCCCATTGTACTTGTCCTTGGTGAGGCCGCAGCTGAAGTACTGCGTCCAGTTTTGGGCTCCACAATTCAAAAAGGATGTGGAGAAGCTTGAGACAGTGTAGAGGAGAGCCACATGCACGATCAAGGGTCAGGAAAACAGACCTTATTCTGAGATCCATGGGACTCTTCAGCCTGGAAAAGCGCAGGCTCAGGGATGATCTGGTGGCCACCTATAAGTTTATCAGGGAGCTCTCCAAGGGATGACAAAGTCAAACTCCTCCATGATCATTTCAGAATGGACATAAGGAAGAACTTCTTTACTGTCCCAGCCCCCAAGGTTTGGAATAGACTGCTGCCGGAGGTGGTTCAAGCACCTACTTTGAACACCTTCAAGAGACAATTGGATGTTTATCTTGCTGGGATCCTATGATCCCTGTTGACTTCCTGCCCCTGGGGCAGGGAGCTGGACTCGATGATCTTCCAAGGTTCCTTCCAGCCCTAATGTCTTTGAAATCTATGAACTGTAAAGCTTATTGTTAGCCAAGTGACAGAAGTCTAAATTTAATGATTGTGACCCCAACTTCATTGGTGGTCCACACACATCATCCACAATATACAGGGGTGAATGAATATAAGTCCAGATCAAGAAGTTGGTAAACAGTAGGTTTGCAAGAAATTGCTCCTAACTTTTCACCCATGACAATTCAGTTTCAGGTGCATAAAAGTTCCTGTGCAAAGCCGTTTTTTTCAGAGGATAAGAACTTGAATGTAAAACCAGAAAGAAGGTGGTCTTCATTGAAAAAATACTTAAATCTGAAGTTGCTTACATTTTTTACTCCACTGTAAGCAGACATAGCATCTGGTTCAGTACAAAGAATTCTCTCAAATTTTAATTTATTGTGTATGAAACTAAGATATAGGTTAGGAGTAAAGAAAGCAAGCAAACTTGTAAAGTGCTCAGTGCCAAAGTAGGGGGGGAAAGGGCCAGAATCTAGATTGAAGTGAAGTGTTAAGTTCAGTGATTTTTTTTTCTTTTCAGAGGTTCTATATTTAAGAATATCACAATCATTCGGGAATCTTTCTTTCAAGAATAAAATTGTGTTTTTAAAAAATATCTTCAATTTTCACCTGATTAAAAATTGTATTTCACTTTTCAGTGGTCTGATTTAAGTGCATGTAAAGTATGTCTTTAATAGTTGCTTACTAATTAGTAAGTTTATATGTATTAGTTCAGATAAATACCACTAAACAAAAGTAAAATAGATTGTCTCATCTATAGAGAAATTTATCTTCTTTTGCTGGAATTTGTTTTTGAGAACTCCTTAAAAGATCTTTTATATGGCCCTAATAAGTAATACTACATATTTCTGTATGTAGGACAACTTTTGGCAAAACTTTTTTTTTTAAAAGTGGTCAAAACTCAAATAAAACCAGGGCAGCTTAAACTAGCAGCTAAAACTATAGTGATCAAAACTGTTCAAATGTGGTGTGAACAGTACTTTAACAAGAAAATCCCATTAGGATGTTTATGTTTTAGCAGGCTCATAGTTCAAGTCTTTTTCCATAAGAGTCCTCCTTGACAGAAAATGCTAGGAAATACAGTTGGTTACTATTTAAATTAAGTGATGAAATAAAGTCTTAAAGATGGGTGGGAGGTATAAAAGGGTACAAGAGAGGATGCCTTTTAAAAAACTAGAAATAGAATATTGAAATGTGGCTATGTTGTTTTGAGAGGTGCCCATGAATGAAAAATAGCCCCAAATTTAGAAGTAACATGATCCCATCTGTGAGAGTGATGATTGACCCTGGTTCCTTCAGGAGAGTAGAGCTGTCTTCATTCTGAGCCTTGCTAGCTGAGCAGGGGCACATGTTTAATAAGAAACGTTCTCTTAGGAGAGAGAAAAGGAGGTGGGAAGAAGAGGATTGTATTTGCTCTCAGTTCAACAGCTAATTAAACATTTTTATGTGGAACAGGTGCTGTGCTGAGCCAAATCCTCCAAAGCTTGAGATTGCTTGCCGTGCTGCCAGTGGATCAGTCTTTCATACTACAGGTGTTGCTTTATTATAGAGTTTGCCTGTAACCTGAGCTGGCTTTGTTTATTGTTAATAAAATATGAGCTGCATATCTTAGTTTGGCTTTGTGGCGAACTTTTTTTGTATACAGCAACAGAATGGGCCATTTCTTATTCTCCAGGGCTAGAATTAAAAATCCTAATTTAACTGCTTAGTTTCCTCCATCTGTTGATACACTACAAATATTTGAGTCTGTGTAGGAAATCTTTTAACAGACTTGAGAAAGTTCTCTGTCTTGGTCACTGTAGGCTGAAAGCTCTTCTTTCAGTAGGCTTTGTTCTATAAATCATTTATCTTGTGCTTTAAAAAATAAACTAATCTACTTTTCCCCTTAAGGTTGTTGGTCTTGCATATATTTTGTTTTTTTGGCAGAGTGCCATGAATTAATTGGGCTGGAGCAATATACATTCTGAATGCCTCTCTTTTTTCTAATATAAAATACTTTATATAGTGGCTACAACATTTTTTTCTGTAAAACTTTGAGAAAATAAATTGATTTCAAACATTTGTTGTTTTTAAACTTTCCCATCAAAATCATTGGAAATCATTTCTTATGGTCTATGGCAGTGACTCATTAAAGCAACTAGTAATACCACACAAAACAATTAGAAGAGGATGTAGTTAGCATTAACTGCCTTTCCTGTGATTGTCAGTCATTCTCTCTTATGTTTCACTGAATTGACTCCATATCTGCCGTCCCTCACCCTAGCAGGTTTTCCTTCTGTTTGGCGGCTATTCCCCTAAATTTAATCCACAACTATTTCATTCTGTTTGCCCTCAGATGTTTCTCGTCCCCAGATCTAACAACTCCAGCAGGGACTCTGTCATCCCCCTCAACCCTCCCTCCTACCTTTCCTTCTTATGAAGAAAGTGTTTTAAAAGACTTCTATGCTTGTTGAAATGGAGAGAGACCTTGAACACCTTTGGAAGCTACTAGACACTTGCATAGGAAAATCAGAATAGGATTAGCTAGTTTTTCTCATGCCAGCATCACCACTGAAGTATAAACCATTTCATCTACAGGTCAGTTTACTATCTTCAAGATTTCTCAGGCAAGAGGTGGCAAAGTAGCTAAGACAGACTGGGCGTGTCTACACATTAATGTGCTGAAATTATGGTACATTAATTTTAGTACCTGTAATAACAGTACTAATTTGGTGTGGCATAATTGTTGCTACTATGCATTAGTGCATATGGACACTTTCTTAATCATGTTAATGTGCATTAAACTAAATCTACTGCACGTTAGCACAGGTTTTGCCTACCACGCTAATGTGCAGTAGAATTAGTCTTCTGCATGTGAAGCATCTCGTGTAGATGCACCCATTGAGTGGAAAACTGACACACACAGCCCTTACTAGATACAAGATTCACATCTCTTCGCCCACTAATCTCAGGAATTGAACCTCTTTGACAGATGATCAACCTACCAAAATCTCTCCAGTAGTCTCATCCCAGCAGTTTAGTGTTGCATTCAGCATATCATTCTGTATACAAAATTGGCTGGCTGCTCTGAATAGTTTTCTAACTTCCCCGGTCAATAGTCAGTCCAGGAAATGTGAGTTTTTTTCATCAGTTCTTTGTAGCCATGACTAGGACAGAAGAGAAGTTCTTCCATCTCATCCCTTGGATATCTAATACTATCCTCTGGGCATTTGAACTTGACATTCAACTTCAGGTTCTTTAATATTCTCACCCATGCCTGCACTGAGCTTCTTGTCTTGAGTATGCCAGTACATTTTGACTAAAAATCGGAGTGGTATAGCTTCAGATTTACTTGTAAAGTTGGTCACCTAAGTACCACAGGTGGTACATACCATATTCTCTTGGAATATAACATGACCAGGTTTTGAAAAGGCAGCAAGAAGAAAACAAATCTTAGTCTAGAAAAGTAGCTGAGTAGGAGCAGGTAGGGACTGCTGCCAGCCCTATGCTGGATGGGACCCATGGACCATGTGCTTGGTCTGGGGCCTCTTGTCAGTTCTGACTGCGGACTGACCCCACATACTGGTCCATCTGGGGTGGGGCCATGTCATCTGCTTGGGGGACTCCCCTAGGGTCTGGAAATTTGGTGATGGAGTGGTGGCAGTGTTAATTGTGTTAATTGCCATTGTGCCCCCACTGCCAAATATGTGAGAATCCATATTTCTTGCATATAAATTACACCCCAATGTCCCCTAGCTAGTTTGCGGAAAAAACACATTTTATGTGAGAAAATACAGTAATACCTTGTAGTTCCCCAATGGTTTCTGTAAATAGCCTCTCCAAAGTAAATAGTAGGCTGTGTTTCACAACATCCTTCTTACCATTATATTGCTGCTCAGCTTTAATATGAAGATAATCTTTACAAGTAACTGCAACTAGAGTATAAAATATTGTTATTTTTCTCAAAATTATTGTGACAAGAGATGCAAAGGAATAGGCCTACTCCTTGCTTTCAGATACCATGGCAATTGAGAATCTGTTGGAATTCTGTTTTGATACTGGGCATCTGTCAGACTGCAAACTGGCAGAAAGGCAGTGGGACTCCATTACGTTTTCTGCTATATTTTGTTTCCATATTGAACTAATACCCACAGCAGGTGATAGGAGACATTCCTGCACTGCTACAGCAGTTAACAATTGAGGGTTATTAAACTTCATCCAGTCAAATAGAGCACTCCTGCTTAGAGATTAATTTTGCACATAGCAAAAAGGGCCGGTAACTAAACAGATTCCCAGGTAGGGTATTTAATTGTGTGGAAAAACTCTTCAACAGTTCACCTGATAAAAGGGAAGCTGCCAGAGGGGAACTCTAACCATTTGTAGAGACCAGAAGGACACTGCAGTGGTCAGAGGAAGATTCCATGATTCAAAGGAGTAGTCATGTACGTGAGAAAAAGCACCTCCTTAAAGTAGGGTTTTCAAGCATATGGTCTGTGGGTTGGATCTGGCTCATGGGTCGCTTGACTGACACCACATACCAGTCTCAGCCCAGAACTCTGCATGCAGCATGTGGGGTGGAGCTGACTGTGTGCCCTGCATGCAGCACAGGGGGTATTCCAGAATGTGCACTACTCCAGCCCCTCATACCACATGCAACCTGCTCTGGCCCCAGGCCTCACAGGGCCAGACCAGGGTTTGCACTGCCCGTGATGCGTAGGCTGCACCTGGCACTGCATGCAGCACAGGGGGTCTGGGGCATGGGCTGTTGTAGTTCCCTGGACCAACCCCCTGTGCTGCCTGCAAGGCTGAATCTAGCCTGCATGCTGTGGGTAGTGCACACCACATGCTTGTGCCATATGCAGTGAGCCCTGGGGCTGGCATGTGCTAGATGCAGTTTGTGCGGACAGATGAGTTTGACATTCCTGCCTTAGACGATCGTGCCCTAGGAATGTTGAACAGTGGCAAGGAAACAGACAGATAATGGTATACAGGCTTTTGAAGCACATCTCTAGAATAGTTGTGCACTGCAGGTTGCCATAAGAGGGTGGTGTGTTTAAGCAAAAGTGATGTGTTGTGAGGACTGGCACTGGTCTTGGGGGTCTTGGGGGAGGGGGGGGGGGCTCAACTGAGCTGTAGTCACAACTGCATGTTTTTATTAAGAAATAATAAAATTAAAAGATCATATAAGAACTTGGCCACAAAAAATAGACATGGGAATCAAGTCCTGAAACTGGATTTAATGTCCTGGATGTCAGTTGTTTTCATGATCCAGGCTTCTGAACAAACCTGGGTTTGTGAATAGTGGCCAGCCATTAAATTATTGGCCAGTTCATTTAAAAAGCAACTAAATACCTACAGTGGCAAGATATACAAAGAGCCAAATTCTGGCTTGAGTTGTACATAGTGCAACCCTTCTTCAGTCAGAGGGCTCCTATTGCTATTAAAATTGGGAATAAATTGATTTTTAAATTGCAGGCATCAAGCACTTCTTTCTTTGAAAAGTAGAGGTGTATTCATTTTCCACTGTTGGCTTCCCCCTTATGCCAGAAATCTCTTTAAAATCATGTATTCTGAGAGGTCCTGTTCTGTGACAGAAAAGGGAGATAATAACCCAGCTGTCTCTCCCATCCTTTTTTTGTATGTGCTCACTGCTAGACTATATAAACACTGTTTTGTGGGATATTAGATAAAGATGGGAGTTTCCCATTGGATTTTCCTTCCAAATTTCTCCCAAACCTTTGTATCTCAAGATCAGGTGGTTGATTGCTCATTTTCTATCCCCAGCTCTCTTGTTCCTACACAGTGGCTAGGAACATGTGACTCACTGTAGTGTGTGGGAGTGTTTGCAGGGAAAAACAGCAGCCTTTTGGAATGTTCCAGGCAGCAGGGAGTGAGGGGTTGATAAAGCGCTCCTACCATAAGTCTTGTAAACTCTGGAGCAAGGTTTGCATCCTCCACTGAGGCTGGCTGACTGTGCAGCAATACTCCCATCAGCCATGGTCCAGTGCAGTACAGCACTAATTACAAAGGTCACTTGTGTACTTACTTCTTCCACCGTGCACCTCCTTTTGGCCTGGGCAATGTGGTTTCTGCTACCCAGACTTATGTCTGTTGGACTCCACTGTCTTAGCCTACCACTCTAGCCCATGATTCCTTAGGCACCTGGCAGGTATTACACTTAAGATGTGATTGATCAGTTAATTGTATCTTAAATAGTAACTGGGCCACATGTTAATGCAAAATGTGCATAATAGTTTTGTGGCTGGTTCCTATGGCACCTTACATTTGAACCTGTGGTCAGGCTCAGCTGATTGGGACTCTTGGCCTGGGGGCACATCAGAGCCCTTGATTCCAATGCAATCCCAAGGCTGGGAGCAACAGCTGATTGGGGCTCCCAGCCTCAAGGGTTCCAATATTTCTCAGAGGCTGGGAGTGCCAATCAGCTGCCTGGTTCACTACTTGTGTTTCAGGCTCCCCCTGCACCAGCAATATGGTGCAATTGGGATCTGATCCCCAGTCCCACAATTCTGCCTCCTGCCATGCACGTGTACCATTTAATTGAACATCTGCCAGGGCCCTTAGTCTCCCTAGCCTGTCACATTGCCCCACCAGGGATATCGAGCTGCAGCCCTGGAGTTCCTTCTTGCATGCTGGCCTGAGTCCAACTGACAGCCTTTCCTGGCCTGTTTCTTATCTGTCCCTAGAGCTGGTTGGAGCTGGAGGTAACTGCCCTTAAAAGGACATTTACTTCCCATAGCATATCCCTTACTCACTCAGACTAGCGCTCCGTTAGGGAAGCCTGTCATAAGGACAGTTGTCACAGCCCAATAATAGTTGGCCAGATCTGAGAGAAGGTTCTAGAGATTTCTGGGTTAGATCATGGAGAAGATTTATTTAAACAACCGTGTTTAACAACAAAGGGATGGTTACAAAAAACAATAAAACACAAAATGTAACTATAACATACAATAACACCACAAACATAAACATATATCAATGGCACTTATTGGTCAGAGCCAGATGCCAAGCGTACACGCTTTCTGTCCAATTAGGCTTTGTTAGCCTCGCACAAGTCAGGCATCCCCGAGTTTGTGAGCTGACTCTGGCCAGTGAGGCATGGTCCAGTGCGATCCTCGTCGTGACCTCAGCCTCTGACTGATCGAGTCAAAGGTGATGGTCCCAGTGTCGATCTCGAATGTCTCCACCGCTGTTTGGGCGCGCTGAGACTTTATACTGTTGGCTGAGCCACTCACAATCTTAGGTTTTGAAGCATGCCCTTATTTGGAAGATGCCGTCCCTTATGGATACAAGCCTCAGAAAGCGCACATCATCGCTTAGGAGAAAATGCATAGTCGTTTACCTGAAAGACTGAGCTATGGAAATTCCCATGGAAATTCCCCAAACCCCACTGGGAATTCCCCCACATTCCACTCCCCGACTTAGCATTTTCTACAGGGCGATGACTTTGACTTCGTTTTTGTTGAGTTGGTCATCCTCAACTGTGGCTAGATGTGCATAGGCCACCTGAAAATTTTGTACCTTTTTAAACAATCAACCCCTTATACATATCAACCCCTTAAACATATGCCATTAGCCTGTATATATGCATATAATAATGGCTATAAGAAAAACCCAGGTTTCAGGTTACGCCAGCCAATTTAATATCCCTCCCAGAGTGAACCACTCATACCAGCCTCTTTCACACACTCTCACTTGAACAATTTGTGATCCTATTTGCATTATGGTGTCCCCTTGCCAATATACCCTAAGGAGCTCTTTATCTGTTTGGTCAGTATGTTCTAACAATTGGGCTACTGATTTCCCAGACAGCAGGGGTCTCTCTTCATACCAGTTGCTCATAATGCTTTGCCATCTGCGGAGGGCTGTGAAATTTAGCCATTCCTCAGTAGAGTTGAGGATTATTGGAGCATGGTAGTGTGAGGCATCACAGGAGTCCTTTCCTGACTGTTGTGTGGCCCACCAGGTTGATGAATTTACTGGCACACATCCGGAACAGTTGTGTAATTGGGAACCTGACAGGTATGCCGTGATATTGGGAGGTAGGGCCCAACACGCGTAGGTCTGGTTGGTAAGATAGACCCATTCTTTGATTGGTTGAAGGTTCTGGACCCAGAAGGTGAGAGGGCAGAGACGGACTACCGTGCACCGAATTCCACCTTGGATACCCTGTGGGGCACAGGATTCTAAGTCTACAGGCTGCATTGAACTCTCCTCAGTCCACTGGGGGGCCGGGAGCCATTTTCCTATAGGGGGACATTGGAGTTTTGTTAACCTTTGCTTTTTGGTTCCACCAATACATGTGATCACCCACAAGTTGCCCTGGTTGGCTATTTTGAGGGGAAAACTGCCCTCCCCTGGCGGTTGGGTTAGAATGGTGGTTTGCTGTTCAAGGGTGGCTAGGCTTACATGGGTAGCACAAAACATACAGCGGATGGGTGTGGAAAGGGTATTGTCCCAGGGACGTGGGGGTTAGAAGGGTACCCCGGGGCCAGACCAGGGGGGGAGTAATCACCTACTTACCCCACACAGAGGCCGGAGCGAGTAGGGACACGCGCACGGGGAGACCGCCAGCACGGTTTGTGAGCCGCGCTTATATCCAGCTGGGGCCGGGCGACGCCAGCGGGAGACGCCGCCTGGCTGAGATAAAAGGCGGCCCCGGAAACAGGGCCGAGGAGGAGGCGGGGAAAGCCCGCAAGGAACCCCGAGAGCGGGACCCGTGCCAGCGGGCCCGACGGGGTCAGCTGAGGCAGCGGAGCTGACTGCAGCGGCTGGCGGGGGGGGGGCGCGGG
>NW_005842626.1:582389-582883 GCF_000455745.1 Alligator sinensis | reverse complement strand
TGAGGCACCCGAGCGCGGACCCCGCGAGAGAAGCAACAGACGGGCCGGCGGGGAGCCGGCAGTGGACTCGGAGAGAGAGAGAACTCCAGAAACAAGATTCCCAAAAAGAGGGAGCTGCGGGCCCCGAGAGTAGGCACCCGGGGAAGTCGGTGGCCTTAAGCCTCCTGACAGGCCGGTAGCCAGGGGGAGCTCATCAGTCGGGGCTTAGGCACCCAGGTCAGAGTCTGGGCTAGGTGTGATAAAGGAGTTTGAGTTGTAGTTTCAGTATTCGTTTTCTTTTGGCTAGCTCGTAGTTGTAGTGTTGCAGGGGCCTTGGGGCCATACGGGCTAGGGGCAGCCGAGAAACCAGGAGGGGTGAAACCCCTAGGCAGATTCCAGCCTGGGTAGCTGGGGTTCCCGGACTAAGGACCACCAGGAGATCCAGGACCTGAAACGCGGCGGGGCCGCGGGAGGAAGGCCACTAGAAGACCAGCAGCACAGGTGGGGATTGGCCG